>NC_069504.1:414697937-414997937 GCF_027579735.1 Bombina bombina
GTGCAATATCTTGAAGCAACTCTGACAAAGCTGCTAGAGGATCATTTTGCAAAGCTCCACCGGCTGATCAGCAGATGCTTTACTAAAGAGTACGCCTCTCCAGAGGAGGAAAAAGCCGACCTCACTGTTCCTCACCGGAGTATAAGGCAAGTCACCGGTAATAAGTTCCAGGCTGCTGCACCTCATGTGCTATTAGATAAGGGTGGGTAGACCAAGGGTGATGTTGCCACACGACAAATAATTGATTCTGTGGCCATATTGAGGGCCTCCCTTACACCTAGTTCTATGCTGGCCCCAGCTATTACCTACGGATCTTAGATCAAGCTTGGGCAGATTGTTGACGCAGCGGTCCCCAAGATAGAGAGACTTACCTATCATTCTAGGATCCCTTTTCAGACAGGAACTGCCCTCTGCAATACTACCGCTGCAAAGCTGTATAAGACAGGGCATATTGATCTTAACCCGGATACTAGTCAGGCCGCAGCCTGGGGCACTAGTAGGTCCGATATTAGCACAAGGAACCTTTCTGTATCCAAGGAGTCAGGGGATTCCCCTCTTGGCACACAAATAGTGGAGAGAAGTCTGTATGAGTATAGGAGGGAGACCTATGCCGGATCAGACACACCGCATCAAAATACATCAGATGCATGGAACCGTCCTATAGAGAGGCTTTCTCCCCAATTCAAAGCTAAAGGCAGACAGCAGGATATGCTTTGGCAGCGGCGGACAATAGCTACTGAGAATACCCTTTTTACCAGATGCGGCTTACAATACAAGGCTGCACTTGCTGGGACTCTTGTTTGTTTGTCTACAAACCCTGCAGATGGAACTTTTCTCGTGAGAGCCGGTGTGGGATAAGGTGCTTATGGTGAACGGATGGACTCAGAGTTTTTCAGCAGTTATGTCCCTTGGAAACTCTATTGTCTAACCAACGTCCCCTAAATATATTATTAATACTGACTGGACTAAAGGACACTAATCAGTCTGGCTTATCTCAACACATGGTTGTATATATTAAGATAAGTTTAATAGTTCATAATGTACTAATATGGCAATGTTAGTTAATTCTACTCAAGTAATGTTTATGTGTATATACATTTAGTTCCACTTTTTTGATGAGCTTGATATGTTACTATGCTGAATTTCCTGATATACTGGTTAAAGCGCATTTAGGAGCCGATTGTTTGCAAAATGTCTATTATCCTCTCTCCTTTTGTTTATTGTTTCTAAGCAAAATGGCGAACTGCCAACGGCTGAGGCAGGGTGCCTACACTAGATTAAAGGAGATAGTTTATATCATGCTGCGTGTTTCGAGGGAGACATGCCATGCTTGTATTTGTTTGTGCTTGTTTTTGGAATATGTATATAGGTCACAACCCATCTGCCTACCTTAAGCAAAGAGTATAGTAAGCATTGGATCAGAGCTATCTGACATAGGACTACCCCTGAAACTTGTCCCTAACACTCTCCTTACTACTTGCTCCTAGTATATCCTCCTGTATATAACTGTTCTTCTGTCCCTTCTCACCCCACCTACATTTAAGACACAAGCTGTATCTCCCCATTGCCCTCTAGCTAGTAAGTTGAGGTCATTAATTTTATGAAATTGTACTTGCCAATGAATACGAGAGGTTTTGGGGTTTAATTTTAGGGTTTCTAAATGAGCACACTCAAGATGCCAGCACCCTGTTTTACATTTGTTTGCATTTGTCTACCACATAGAATAATACAAGACATATTATTGTTTATAAGGGCCTCTAGACACTCTCTATATAAGATTATAGCGTTTCTTTTGTTTCTTTTTTTTCTTTCTCTCTGTCAGAGCCCATACTACTTGCACATGAAAACTTGTTCTATAAATATGTTCTATAAAATTTAAAATAGAGGTTTATTAGTGGGGTCCCAAAAGTGGTCCCCTACTGTCCATAGTTGTCTTCTGTAGCTTCATGCCATGCTGTGAGGTCCAAAAGTGGCCTCTGATATCACCTAGAAGACACATTATTCTTTGAGCATACATGATGTTTGCTGTTTTATTTTACTCAATGCCATACAACTATGTTTTGTGTATTAAGGTTTCATAACTTGCTACTGTACAATTCAAAACAATTTTTTTTTTCCTATGTTGATTTTATTGAAAGGCATTATTTGTATGTACTGAACTAAACCTCAATAAAAAATATTCTGGTACCAATTACCACCACAAATATGAAACTCAATATTTTTTCTGCCATGATTCAGATAGAGCATTCAATTTTAAACAACTTTCTAATTTATTTCTAAAAAATGTTTTGATTTGTTCTCTTGGTATCTTTTGTTGAAAAGCAGGTGTGTAAGCTTATGAGCCTACCCATTTCTGGAGCACTATATGGCAGCAGTTTTGCAAGAATGTTATTATTTTGCAAGAGCACTAGATGGCATAACTATTTCCTGCCATGTACTGCTCCAGACACCTACCTAGGTATCTCTTTGTGACGACCAGGGTTAACTAACCCTGCACCAGTCACTTGTTTGGCACAGAAAGGGTTAACAGACCCTTTTCACTTTAACTAATCTGTCAAAGTCTAGCCACTCTAGGCAAGTTCAGTGGGTGCAAGGGTTAACAACACTCTCTGGTCTGTCCTAGACTTATAAAAAAATCCCAAATTCCCCTTTAATGCCACCCACACTAAACCATCTCTAAGCTGCCACCACTTAAGATTTATTTAATAGGAAATCTTAAGGAAACACAGACTTACAAATTAAATCCCAGAATACAATTTAGCAAAAACTAACCTAAAATCACAGTATAAATTAGGGATGCACCGAAATTTCGGCCGCAGAAAGTTTCGGCCGAAAATGGCATTTTTGGTTATTTCGGTTTTCGTTTTTTTGGCCTTTTATTTTCTGTAAAATTATTGTGTAGCATATTCCAAATTTGATGCCCGCTTAGAGCTGCTATTTGAGTTAATTACTTGACTTACTGTTTTGCATATAATAATAGTTTTCTAGGACTATACTTTATTTTGACAATTAGTTTAAAAAAAATGGTTAAATCTGATTCTGTTACACAGAACTTAAAGGGCCACTAAACCCAAAATCTTTTTTTCATGATTCAGATAGAACATACAAATTTAAACAACATTACAATTTACTTCTATTATTTATTTTGCTTCATTTTTTAGATATCCTTATTTGAAGAAAAAGCAATGCACATGGGTGAGCCAATCACATGAGGCTTCTATGTGCAGCAACCAATCGCAGCTACTGAGCATATCTAGATATGCTTTTCAGCAAAGAATATCAAGAGAATAAAACAAATTAGATAATAGAAGTAAATTAGAAAGATGTTTCAAAATGCATTCTCTTTCTAAATCATGAAAGAAAAAATGTGGGTATCATGGCCCTTTAATAAAGAATAATACTAGCGATGCACCAAAATTTGGGCCACTGAAAATGTGCAATTCCAATTTCGGCCCAAAGAGGACCAATATGGCTAAAAATGTACAGCCCTCCCCTGTTCTATTGAGTTAAATGTTTATCCTTAGCATAAGGTGAGAAGCACAGCACTGGCATGGTAAACAGAGCACACACATAAGTACCATGACATGATAATATTTGAAACCAGCAGTGCCCTTTTTTTTTTTTTTTAGAAGAAAACTAGAAGAAAAGTTCTGAATACAGTTTTCAAAGGAGGATAAGTGTTTATAAACACTTGATATTATCAGACACAGCCCTAAGTACACACAGTGAATATGTTTAAGCCTTATACACAGTGCTCATACATCAGACTCTTGTGCGTAGACATTATATTCGCCTGAGGGAAATATGCATGCACACTATATATGCATAAGCCCCAAGCTCGCACACAGTTGGTACAAATTAGCACCCACCAGTGTATACAAAAACGCACAGTAACTTTCTATAACCACCTTGCATGTAAGGTCGTAGCTAAGTCTGGTGGTCCTGGTGATAGGTGACAGGCAGACTCCATTTGGGGCTCCGGACATATAATCTGACGGGTCAGTGTGAGACCCAAACCAGGAACTAGGCGGAGATACGATAAGAGACGATTAGGTGCAGCCACGCCTATCGCACGGATAACTACACTCAAAAACAAAACACATTTCCACCTTGTATTGTTGTCAGGCCATAACCACGCTCTCCCTTGTAGAGCTCCACCAGTTTCACTGCAGATCACGCCCTACGGTACGTGAGCACGCCCATTTGTTGGAGCTTTCCCGCCTACAAGCTCTCTCAGCTACACACACACTGTAGTTAAAAAAAGAAAAAAATCATTTCGGTTTCGTTTCGGTTTTCGGTTAGGGGCATCCTGAATTTTCGGTATCGGTTTCGGTCCAGAATTTTCATTTTGGTGCATCCCTAGTATAAATACTACCGGTCTCTTTCAGTAACGTGATTCAAATATTAGACATAGGCAAAACTTAATAAATTAATTATATATTATGAGTAAAAATCAAGTCACAGTGCATTATTAATAAAAAGATGTTAACAAATAGAATTATACACAAGCAAACTGTTTTAATATAAAAAGGAGAAATAACAGAAACTAAATACTTTACTAGCTTAAGTTGTCTGTGCCAGGGAGATTGGCAGGAAAAAATGGTCACTTACTCTGCTGATATACAGCCTCCCATATAGAATGAACAGCTTGTATTGTTAGACACAAAATGTTATACCTGTTTCTCTGATATCAAATTGCTTAACCCAACCTTCTTACAGAGGGGCCAGAAATATTCACTCCCCTGTTTGTATGACAAGTCAAAGTTCAGAGTCTTTGGCTGAAATTATAGAACACCTTATAACTTCTGTTTTACATATTCAGCGCATACACCTACATAAGCAATTTCCCAGTCACATAATGAGAATTAGTTGGTACCAAATATGACATGGTTGTCATATTTTCATCATCTAGTGTCATAATATGGTTAAAAGCATGTCTCAAGTTGTACTAGTGTCCTCTGATCAACCTTATCCAGCTCTGGGTAGAGGGCACTGCTTTTTGTCTCCTGTGCTGACATTTTTACTTACTTGATGCATCAATAGATAAGCAATAACATTTGGTCAAGTGGAACTTAGAAACTATTTATTAGGGGTTCAGCAACATATTTCTTCTGAAACAAAAACAAATGTTTTTAGCACACAAGCTAAAGAAAATGAACCCATTAGCATCTAAGTCATGAGGTATTCATGACACTCTTTAACAAAGAATATCATGGGAATTAAGCAAATTTGATAATAGAAGTAAAATTGAAACTTTCTTTTAAAATTCTATGCTCTATCTGAACGACAAAAATACATATTTTGGGTATCATAACCTTTCAACTGCCCAGGCATGTAAATCAACCCTGAGAATAAACAATATAAGAAATTAATAATAGTGTTTTCTAGTATTTCCACTAAACAACCAAACTATATCAATAAAACCTAAAAAAAACCAAAATTTATGCTTACCTGATAAATTTCTTTCTTTTGCGATGTACCGAGTCCACGGATTCATCCTAACTTGTGGGATATTGTCCTTCCTGACAGGAAGTAGCAAAGAGAGCACCACAGCAGAGCTGTCTATATAGCTCCCCCCTTAACGCCACCCCCCAGTCATTCGACCGAAGGCCAAGGAAGAAAAGGAGAAACTATAAGGTGCAGAGGTGACTGAAGTTTACATAAAAAAATACTATCTGTCTTGAATAGACAGGGCGGGCCGTGGACTCAGTACATCGCAAAAGAAAGAAATTTATCAGGTAAGCATAAATTTTGTTTACTTTTGCATGATGTACCGAGTCCACCGATTCATCCTAACTTGTGGGATACCAATACCAAAGCTTTAGGACACGGATGAAGGGAGGGACAAGACAGGAACCTAAACGGAAGGCACCACTGCTTGCAAAACCTTTCTCCCAAAAATAGCCTCCGAAGAAGCAAAAGTATCAAATTTGTAAAATTTGGAAAAGGTATGAAGCGAAGACCAAGTCGCAGCCTTACAAATTTGTTCAACAGAAGCATCATTTTTAAAAGCCCATGTGGAAGCTACCGCTCTAGTAGAATGAGCTGTAATCCTTTCAGGAGGCTGCTGTCCAGCAGTCTCATAAGCTAAACGGATGATGCTTTTCAGCCAAAAGGAAAGAGAAGTCGCTGTAGCCTTTTGACCCCTACGCTTTTGACCAAAATCTTTGGTTGCCTGCTAATAAAATTTCAAAGCACGAACCACGTCCAAGTAGTGCAACAGAAGTTCCTTCTTACAAGAAGGATTAGGACACAGAGAAGGAACAACAATTTCTTGATTGATATTCCTGTTAGTAACAACCTTATCAGCATGGAACACAAGATAAGGAGAGTCACATTGTAATGCAGATAGTTCAGAAACTCTTCGAGCTGAAGAGATAGCAACTAGGAACAAAACTTTCCAAGATAAAAGATATCTATGGAATGCATGGGTTCAAACAGAACCCCTGAAGAACTCTAAGAACTAAATTTAGACTCCATGGCGGAGCAATAGGTTTAAACACAGGCTTAATTCTAACTAAAGCCTGACAAAAAGCCCGAATGTCTGGAACATCTGCCAGACGCTTGTGCAACAAAATAGACAGAGCAGATATCTGTCCCTTTAGGGAACTAGCTGATAATCCTTTCTCCAATCCCTCTTGGAGAAAAGACAAAATCCTAGGAATCCTGATTTTACTCCAGGAGAAGCCTTTGGATTCGCACCAAAAAATATATTTACGCCATATCTTATGATAAATTCTCCTGGTAACAGGCTTCCGAGCCTGAATCAAGGTATTTATGACTGACTCAGAGAAACCCCGCTTTGATAGAATCAAGCGTTCAATCTCCAAGCAGTCAGTTGCAGAGAAATTAGATTTGGATGCTTGAATGGACCTTGAATCAGAAGGTCCTGTCTCAATGGCAGAGACCATGGTGGAAGGGATGACATGTCCACCAGGTCTGCATACCAAGTCCTGTGTGGCCACGCAGGTGCTATCAAAATCACTGATGCTCTCTCCTGTTTGATTCTGGCAATCAGACATGGAAGGAGAGGGAAAGGTGGAAACACATAAGCCAGGTTGAACGACCAGGGTACTGCTAGAGCATCTATCAGTACAGCCTGAGGATCCCTTGACCTGGGGCCATAACGAGGAAGTTTGGCGTTCTGACGAGACGTCATCAGATCAAATTCTGGTGTGCCCCATAGCCGAACCAGCTGAGCAAACACCTCCGGATGGAGTTCCCACTCCCCCGGATGAAAAGTCTGACGACTTAGAAAATCTGCCTCCCAGTTCTCTACACCTGGGATATAGATTGCTGACAGATGGCAAGAGTGAGCCTCTTCCCATTGGATTATCCTTGAGACCTCTATCATCACTAAGGAACTCTTTGTTCCGCCCTGATGATTGATATAAGCCACAGTCGTGATGTTGTCCGACTGAAACCTGATGAATCTGGCCGAAGCCAGCTGAGGCCATGCCTGGAGAGCATTGAATATCGCTCTTAATTCCAGAATATTTATCGGTAGGAGAGCCTCCTCCCGAGTCCACAAACCTTGAGCTTTCAGGGAATTCCAGACTGCACCCCAGCCCAGAAGACTGGCGTCTGTCGTCACTATAACCCATTATGGCCTGCGGAAACACATTCCCTGGGACAGATGATCCTGTGACAACCACCAAAGAAGAGAGTCTCTGGTCTCTTGATCCAGATTTATCTGAGGAGATAAATCCACATCATCCCCATTCCACTGATTGAGCATGCATAGTTGCAGTGGTCTGAGATGCAAACGAGCAAACGGAACTATGTCCATTGCCGCTACCATTAGTCCGATTACCTCCATACACTGAGCCACTGACGGCCAAGGAATGGAATGAAGAGCTCGGCAGGTGGACAAAATCTTTGATTTCCTGACCTCCATCAGAAATATTTTCATGTCCACCGAGTCTATCAGAGTCCCTAGAAATGAAACTCTTGTGAGGGGGGAAATAGAACTCTTTTTTACGTTCACTTTCCACCCGTGAGACCTTAGAAAGGCCAACACTAAGTCAGTGTGAGACTTGGCTAGTTGGAAGGACGACACTTGAATTAGAATGTCGTCTAGATAAGGCGCCACTGCTATGCGCCGTGGCCTTAGAACTGCCAGAAGGGACCCTAGCACCTTCGTGAAGATTCGCGGTGCCGTGGCCAACCCGAAAGGAAGAGCCACAAACTAATAATGCTTGTCCAGAAAGGTGAACCTGAGGAACTGGTGATGATCTTTGTGGATAGGAATGTGCAGATACGCATCCTTTAAGTCCAGGGTGGTCATATATTGACCCTCCTGGATCAATGGTAAGATAGTCCGAATGGTCTCCATCTTGAAAGATGGAACTCTTAGGAATTGGTTTAGGATCTTGAGATCCAGAATTGGTCTGAAGGTTCCCTCCTTTTTGGGAACTATAAACAGATTGGAGTAGAACCTCTGCCCCTGTTCTGCTTTTGGAACTGGGCAGATCACTCCCATGGTAAAAAGGTATTCTACACACCGTAAGAACGCCTCTCTTTTTGTCGGGTTTACAGACAACTGAGAAAGATGGAACCTCTCCCTTGGAGGGGAATCCTTGAAATCTAGAAGGTATCCCTGGGTTACAATTTCTACTGCACAGGAATCCTGAACGTCTCTTGCCCAGGCCTGAGCAAAGAGAGAGTCTGCCCCCTACTAGATCCGGTCCCGGATCGGGGGCTACCCCTTCATGCTGACTTAGTGGCAGCAGCAGGCTTTTTGGCCTGTTTACCCTTGTTCCAAGCCTAATTAGGTCTCCAGGTTGGCTTGGATTGAGCAAAGTTCCCCTCTTGCTTCACAGCAGGGGAAGAGGTAGAGGGACCACTCTTGAAGTTTTGAAAGGAAGGAAAATTATTTTGTTTGGTACTTATCTTATTTGACTTATCCTGAGGGAAGGTATGACCCTTCCCTCCAGTAATGTCTGAAATGATCTTTTTCAATGCAGGCAAAACCTGAATTCTTAGCCGCTAATTTAGCAAGATGAAAAGCGGCTAAAAGAATTAGCCAACTTAAGAGCCTTAATTCTGTCCAAAATATCATCTAGTGGGGTCTCCAACTGAAGAGCCTCTTCTAGAGCCCCAAACCAAAAGGCAGCTGCAGAGATTACAGGAACAATGCATGCTATAGGTTGAAGAAGAAAAACTTGATGAACAAATATTTTCTTTAGGAGACCCTCTAATTTTTTATCCATAGGATCAATGAAAGCACAACTGTCTTCAATAGGTATAGTTGTACGCTTAGCCAGGGTAGAAATAGCTCCCTCCACCTTAGGGACCGTCTGCCATGAGTCCTTTATGGTGTCAGAAATGGGAAACATTTTCTTAAAAACAGGAGGGGGAGAGAACGGAATACCTGGTTTATCACACTCCTTAGTAACAATGTCCGAAATCCTCTTAGGGACCGGAAACACATCAGTGTAAACAGGAACCTCTAAATATTTGTCCATGTTACACAATTTCTCTGGAACTACAATAGGGTCACAATCATCCAGAGTAGCTAAAACCTCCCTGAGCAATAAGCGGAGGTGCTCTAGCTTAAATTTAAATGCCGTCATATCTTAACCCCTTAATGAGCACAATGTACCCTGTATGTCACTGGTCGTTATGGGTTTTTTAAGGACATAATAGCACAAGTCTAGCAAGAACAAGCTATTAATGCCCTCCCTCCAGCAGGCTTTGTGGAATAGAGCAGTCTCAACGCTGGTGGCAAGACCACGCTATAAAACAATCAAGTCCGAAAAAAAGGCCAGTGACATACAGGGTACGTCGCTGGTCCTGAAGGGGTTAATCTGTCTGAGGGAACATCTTTCCTGAATCAGAAATCTCTCCCTCAGACAGCAAATCCCTCATCCCTACTTCAGAACATTGTGAGGGAATACCAGATACGGCTACTAAAGCATCAGAAGGCTCAGCATTTGTTCTTAACCCAGAGCTACTGCGCTTCCCTTGCAACCCAGGCAGCTTAGATAAAACCTCTGTGAGGGTAGTATTCATAACTGAAGCCATATCTTGCAAGGGGAAAGAATTAGAAGTACTTGGTGTCGCTTGTGCGGGCGTTACTGGTTGTGACACTTGGGGAGAACTAGATGGCAAAACCTGATTTCCTTCTGTCTGAGAATCATCTAATGCCAAACTTTTATAAGTCAAAATATGCTGTTTGCAATATATAGACATATCAGTACAAGTGGGACACATTCTTAGAGGGGGGTTCCACAATGGCTTTTAAACAAATTGAACAATGAGTTTCCTCAGTGTCAGACATGTTTAACATAAAGCAAGCAAGCTTGGAAAACACTTTATTTAATGAAAAAAACACAATTTGCAAAAACGGTACTGTGCCTGTAAGAGAAAAAAAAAAAGGCATACACAAACTGCAAAACAGGTTAAAATTGCTTTAATTTTTCTGAAATTTTAACAGTGTACCCACTAAGCTTTAGAAGGATTGCACCACAAGTTAATAAGCAATAAACCCCCAAATAAAAAAAACGGATTTAAAAATGTCTAAAACCGGTTAAACACCCCTATAAGCACCTTGCCACAGCTCTGCTGTGGCCCTACCTGCCCTTAGGAAGCGATAATATGGGGTTTAAAGCTTCAATTAGTCCCTCAGAAGACTCTCAGGACCTCAGGAGAAGTTGCTTGCTGCTTGAAAATGTAGGCCCCGCCCACCTCACTCGATGTTGCTGGGGCCTACACAAAACTAACAAACTCTGCCTGAAAGCCATGTGGGTTATAAACAACCCCAAATAACCCTCAAGCAAATGTCCCATAAAAACAGAAAACGTTACTCCCAGACACAAAAACGTTTGTCCCAAATTCACATAACAAACTGAGTGCCCACAAAAAATTAACCCTTTATGCAAGCTAGTAAAAACCTCTGATAACACTAGGATTACTGCTTACCCTTCCCCTAATGGGGCCACTGTCAGCCTTTCTGAGTTAACACAGTCTCTGCAGAAAATATGACTGAACATACCTCATTGCTGTATAGCAAGAAACCGTTCCTCACACTGAAGTTTTCCTGTACTCCTCAGCTCATGTGGGAACAGCAGTGGACCTTAGTTACAAATGCTAAGATCATCCTCCTCCAGGCAGAAATCTTCATCTATGTCCTGCCTGAGAGTAAATAGTACAACCGGTACCACTTAAAAATAACTAACACTTGATTGAAGATAAAATAAAACTAACAGTTTAGCACCTCTTCTCTTTACTCTTTGTGCTTAGAGACAGCAAAGAGAATGACTGGGGGGTGGAGTTAAGGGGGGGGAGCTATATAGACAGCTCTGCTGTGGTGCTCTCTTTGCTACTTCCTGTCAGGAAGGACAATATCCCACAAGTTAGGATGAATCCGTGGACTCGGTACATCATGCAAAAGAAATTGATAATATTAAAGCAATGTGGGGAATGAAGTAAGCATGGTTGCACCTATAAATGCTCGCCCTTAGAAAACCAGCAAGTAAGTCTAAAAGTGGATAATACAAATATTAACTAAAACTACAAGTAAAGAGAGATAATATAATAACTTTTTATTGTGTAAAAAATGTGTATATGTCATACATAATAAAATAAATAATTGTATAAATAAAAACATAATTTATGCTTACCTGATAAATTTATTTCTCTTGTAGTGTATCCAGTCCACGGATCATTCATTACTTATGGGATATATTCTCCTTCCCAACAGGAAGCTGCAAGAGTCCACCCACAGCAAAGCTGCTATATAGCTCCTCCCCTAACTGCCATTACCAGTCATTCGACCGAAAACATGCAGAGAAAGGAAAACCATAGGGTGCAGTGGTGACTGTAGTTTAATGGAAAAATTACCTGCCTTAAAGTGACAGGGCGGGCCGTGGACTGGATACACTACAAGAGAAATAAATTTATCAGGTAAGCATAAATTATGTTTTCTCTTGTTAAGTGTATCCAGTCCACGGATCATTCATTACTTATGGGATACCAATACCAAAGCTAAAGTACACGGATGATGGGAGGGACAAGGCAGGTACTTAAACGGAAGTTACCACTGCCTGTAAAAAACCCTTTCTCCCAAAAATAGCCTCCGAAGAAGCAAGGTATCAAATTTGTTAAATTTGAAAAAGTATGAAACGCAGACCAAGACTCCGTCTTGTAATCTGTTCAACAGAAGCCACATTTAAAAAAGGCCCAAGTGAAAACCACAGCTCTAGTAGAATGAGCTGTAATCCCTTCAGGAGGCTGCTGTCCAGCAGTCTCATAAGCTAAATGAATTATGCTTTTTAACCAAAAAGACAGAGAGGTTGCTGAAGTCCTTTGACCTCTCCTCTGTCCAGAATAGACAACAAACAAGGTGAATGTTTGATGAAAATCTGTAGTAGCTTGTAAGTAAAACTTTAAAACACGAACCACGTCCAAATTGTGTAATAGACGTTCCTTCTTTGAAGAAGGATTAGGATACAAGAATGGAACAACAATCTCTTGAGTGATATTCTTGTTAGATACCACCTTAGGTAAAAACCCAGGTTGGTACACAGGACTACCTTATCCGTACGGAGAACCAGATAAGGAGAATCACATTGCAACGCAGATAACTCGGAGACTCTATGAGCCGAGGAAATAGCTACCAAAAAGGAACTTTCCAAGATAGAAGTTTGATATCTATGGGATGAAAAGGTTCAAATGGAACTCCTTGAAGAACCTTAAGAACCAGCTTTAAGCTCCATGGCGGAGCAACATTTTTAACCACAGGCTTGGTTCTAACCAAAGCCTGACCAAATGCCTGAATGTCTAGAATACCTGCCAGACGCTTGTGCAAAAGAATAGACAGAGTAGAAATCTGTCCTTTTAAAGAACTAGCTGACAACCCTTTTCTCAAAATCATCTTGGAGAAAAGATAATATCCTGGGAATCCAGACTTTACTCCATGAGTAACCCTTGGATTCATAACAATAAGATATTTACACCATATCTTATGTTAAATTTTCCTAGAGACAGGCTTTTATGCCTGTATTAAGGTATCAATTACTGACTCGTAGAAGCCATGCTTTGATAACATCAAGCGTTCTGTCTCCAGGCAGTCCATCTCAGATTAGTTATATTTAGATGGTTGAAAAGACCCTGAGGTAGAGGGTCCTGTCTCAGAAGCAGAGACCGTGGTGGAAAGGATGACATGTCCACCAGATCTGCATACCAGGTCCTGCGTGGCCACGCAGGCGCTGTCAAAAGCACCAAAGCACTCTCCTGCTTGATCTTGTGCAAACCCCTCCGGAGGGAATTCCCACTCCCCCGGATGAAAAGTCTGACGACTTAGAAAATCTGCCTCCCAGTTCTCAACACCTGGGATAGGGATAGCTTTTAGACAAGAGTGAGTCTCTGTCCAGTGAATTATTTTAAGACTTCTAACATTGCTAGGGAACTTCTGTTCCCCCTTGATGGTTGATGTAAGCCACAGTCGTGATATTGTCCGACTGAAATATGATGTACCTCAGAGTTGCTAACTGAGGCCAAGTCTGAAGAGCATGGAATATCGCTCCCAGTTCCAGAATATTCATTAGAAGGAGGGTCTCCTCCTGAGTCCACTATCCCTGAGCCTTCAGGGAGTTCCAGACTGTATCTCAACCTAAAAGGCTGGCATCTGTTGTAACAATTGTCCCATCTGACCTGCGGAAGGTCATACCCTTGGACAGATGGACCCAAGATAGTCACCAGAGAAGAGAATCTCTGGTTTCTTGGTCCGGATTTAACAGGAGAACAAATCTGTGTAATCCCCGTTCCTCTGGCTGAGCATGCATAGTTGCAGTGGTCTGAAATGTAGGCGTGCAAACGGTACTATGTCCCTTGCCGCTACCATTAAGCCGATTACATTCATGTACTGAGCCACCAAAGGGCGCGGATGGAATGAAGAACACAGCAGAAATTTAGAAACTTTGACAACCTGGACTCCGTCAGGTAAATTTTAATTTCTACAAAATCTATCAGAATCCCTGGGAGGGAAACCCTTGATATTGGGGATAGAGAACTCTTTCCTTGTTCACTTTCCACCCATGCGATCTCAGAAATGCCAGTACTACGTCCGTATGAGACTTGGCAACTTGGATGTTTGACGCCTGTATCAGGATGTCGTCTAAATAAGGGGCCACTTCTATGCCCCGCGGCCTAAGGACCGCCAAAGTGACCCCAGAACCTCCATAAAGATTCTAGGGGCTGTAGTTAACCCAAAGGAAAGAGCTACAAACTGGTAATGCCTGTCTAGAAAGGCAAACCTGAAAAACCGATGGTGATCTTTATGCATCGTAATGTGAGGATAAGCATCCTTCAAATCCATTGTAGTCCTCTATTGACTCTCCTGGATCATAGTTAAGATGGTACGAATAGTTTCCATCTTAAATGATAGAATTCTAAAGAATTTGTTTAAGATCTTTTAGATCCAAAATAGGTCTGAAGGTTTCCTTTCCTTGGGAACCACAAACCGATTTGAGGAAAACTGTGTCCCTGTTCCTCTATTGGAACTGAATGGGTCACGTACACAATGCAAGAATGTCTCTTTCTTTATCTGGTTTGCAGATAAATGTGAAAGGCAAAAACTCCCCTTTTTTGGGGGGGAAAGCTTTGAAATCCAGAAGATATCTCTGGGGTATAATTTCCAATGCCCAGGGATCCTGGGCATCTCTTGCCCACGCCTGGGCGAAGAATGAAGTCTGCCCCCTATACCGTTACCAGATAGGGGTCCGTTCCTCATGCTGTTTTAGAGGCAGCAGCAGGCTCCTTGACCTGCTTATCTTTGTTCCAGGTCCGGTTGTCTCCAGACCGCCTTGGACTGAGCAAAAGTTCCCTCTTATTTTGCCTTAGAGGAAGTTGATGCCACACCTGCCTTGAATTTTCGAAAGGCACGAAAATTAGGCCTTTTTTGTCCCTTGATTTGGACCTGTCCTGAGGAAGGGCATGATCTTTTCCTCCAGTGATATAAGTAATAATCTCCTTCAAACTAGGCCTGAATAGGGTCTGCCCCTTGAAGGGAAGTAAGTAGCTTATTTATTAAAGTCACGACAGCTGACCATGATATAAGCCATAGCGCTCTGCGCGCCAGTATAGTAAAAAACAGAATTCTTAGCCGTTAGTCTAGTCAAAGGAACAAAGGCATCAGAAAACAAAGGAATTGGCTAGCTTAAGTGCTCTAAGCTTGTCAAATATATTCATCCAATGGAGCCTGTAAAGCCTCATCAAGAGACTCAAACCAGAACGCCGCAGAAGCAGTGACAGGAGCAATGCGTGCAAGGGGCTGCAGGATAAAACCTTGTTGAATAAACATTTTTTATCCATTGGATCTAAAAAAGCACAACAGTCCTCGCCAGAGGTAGTGGTACGCTTAGCTAGAGTAGAAACTCTTCTCTCCACCTTAGGAACTGTCTGCCATAAGTCCCGTGTGGTGGCAACTATTAGAAAACATTCTTCTAAAAAATAGGAGGGGAAGAGAACGGCACACCTGGTCTATCCCATTCCTTATGAAAAATTTTAGTAAACCTCTTTAGGTATTGGAAAAACATAAGTACACACCGGCACTGCATATTATTTATCCAGTCTACACAATTTCTCTGGCACTGCGATTGTACACATTCATTCAGAGCAGCTAAAGCCTCCCTGAGCAACAAGTGGAGGTTCTCAAGCATAAATTTTAAATGTAGAAATATCAGAATCAGGTTAAATCATCTTCCCTGAGTCACAAATATCACCCACAGACTAAGCATATTGTGAGGTAGTATCAGACATGGTTCTTAAAGCGTCTGTATGCTCTGTATCTACCCCCAGAGCTGTTTTGCTTTCCTTTAATTTTAGGTAGTCTGACTAATACTGCTGCCAGTGTATTATACACAACCTTTGCCATGTCTTGTAAAATAAACGCTATGGGCGCCATTGATATACTTGGCGCCATTTGAGCGTGAGTCCCTGGAGCGGGAGTCAAAGGGTCTGACACGTGGGGAGAGTTAGTCGGCATAACTTCCCCCTCGACAGAATCCTCTGGTAAAATAAACGCTATGGGTGCCCTTGATGTACTTGGCGCCATTTGAGCGTGAGTCCTTAAAGCGGGAGTCAAAGGGTCTGACACATGGGGAGAGTTAGTCGGCATAACTTCCCCCTCGACAGAATCCTCTGGTGATAATGTTTTTAAATACAAAAAATGATCTTTATTGTTTAACATGAAATCAGTACATCTGGTACACATTCTAAAATGGGGTTCCACCATGGCTTTAAACATAATAAACACAGAGCCTCCTCTATGTTAGACATGTTAGAACTAATAAAGAGACTAGTAAGCTTGGAAAACACTTTAAATCAAGTTAACAAGCAAATATAACAAACGTTACTGTGCCTTTAAGAGAAACAAATTTTGTCAAAATTTGAAAAACAGTGAAAAAAGGCAGTAAATCAAACGAAATTTTTACAGTACATGTAATAAGTTAACAGAGCATTGCACCCACTTGCAAATGGATGATTAACCCCTTAATGCAAAAAACAGATAAAAAAAAAAAAAAAAAAAAAAAAAAAAAACAATATTTTTTAAACAGACACAACAAAACTGCCACAGCTGAGCTGTGGATTACCTTCCCTATAACTGTTTCTATGCAAAATTTAAGCCAGCCATGTGGAAAAATTAGGCCCCAATAAGTTTTATCACCAAACATATGTTAAAAAACGATTAAACATGCCAGCAAACGTTTTAAAACACATTCTTATAAGAGTATGTATGTCTATTAATAAGCCTGATCCAGTCGCTATCACTGCATTTAAGGCTTTACTTACATTACTTCGGTATCAGCAGTATTTTCTTAGTCAATTCCATTCCTTAGAAAAATATATTACTGCACATACCTTAGCATATATCTCTATCAATCAGCCTGGTACCAGTCGCTTTCACTGCATTTAAAGGCTGTACTTACATTACTTCGGTATCAGCAGTATTTTCTTAGTCAATTCCATTCCTTAGAAAAATATTTTACTGCACATACCTTATTTGCAGGAAAACCTGCACCCCATTCCCCCTCTGAAGTACCTTACTCCTCAGAATGTGTGAGAACAGCAACTGGATCTTAGTTACGTCTGCTAAGATCATAGAAAAAACGCAGGCAGATTCTTCTTCCAAATACTGCCTGAGATAAACAGCACACTCCGGTGCCATTTAAAAATAACAAACTTTTGATTGAAGAAATAAACTAAGTATAAAAAACCACAGACTCTCACGACCTCCTATCTATGTTGAGACTTGCAAGAGAATGACTGGTAATGGCAGTTAGGGGAGGAGCAATATAGCAGCTTTGCTGTGGGTGGACTCTTGCAGCTTCCTGTTGGGAAGGAGAATATATCCCATAAGTAATGAATGATCCGTGGACTGGATACACTTAACAAGAGAAACATGTATCAACTTAATTTGATTGTATATATAACCTCTGCTTAAAATCAAATACTTTGTATCTTAAAAATAAATTAATACTCTATAAATAAATGACTGGCCAGTCATAGAATTACTAGATATACCTGTATATTTACTATACTATTTCTTCACAAAAACTTTCAAAAATAAACAGTTAAAACACTAAATACAGTATTCTAAATGAATCTTAATATAGAAAAAATAGAAAAAATGTATCACTTAGAACTGAATTATAGAATATGACACATGTTAATATTCTATGCAAGTACACTTGTAAAGGTAAATGGTTAAACAGTGAACTGATACCTATAAGTTACATAAAGGCTTATAGAATCCTATAACAATGTCTTTATAATGTATGTAGAATGTAGACACTGTTATCAGAGTAAGGCGAAGCTTCCCATAGTTTTAATATCCAAATAGTGTTCAAATTAGTCTTTGAAGAAACCTCAGCAGATACCGGTAAATGCTTTTTTTGTAACTCCTTATTGTCAATTGATGTTTATATTATAACAATTTCCAAACAAAGTCTTACTTTGCAGTGTGAAGAAACAATCTCCTGTAGGTCTCCTGTAGGTCTTTAATGCCGGTTAACTCTGCTTTATTTGTTTGTAGCGTCCCTTGGCACGCTGGCGGAAGTGAGCTTAGACCTCAGGGGGTACCGTTCAATAATCCTTCCGTCGTCTCTTCGTTGCAATATCCGGGTGTCCTGAAAGCTGTTTCCCCAGAGTCTTTCATTAGTTGTATGGAAAGAAAAATGCTAGCATTTATAGGCGCAACCACGCTTACTTCATTCCCCACAATGTAAATCAACCCACCATGTTTTATTTATACTGATAATTTCATCATTATCCTCTTCTGCAGCTAAGAACTTGTAATTGCTGTCATACAATTGCTCAACCCCATTAAAAACCTTTGGGGTGAATTTAAATGCTTATTGGAAGCTATACCTTCTTATCCAACCTCAGTGCTTGACCTTACACATGCTCTTTTAGCTGAATTCACACAAATTCACACAAACATACTACATAATCTTGTGGAACGCCTTCCTAGATGAGTGGTGAATGTTATAGCCACAAAGGGGTGGCCACCTCCATATTAATGCACATGGTTTTGGAATGGGATGTCCAACAAGCTCATATAGGTGTGGTGGTCTGGTGACCACATACTTTTGGCCATATAGTGTACATATACACACACACACACCAAAATAATTTCTTTTAAAGGGATTTTTGAAATTAATTATCCACTAGTGAAGTCAAACCCTCATGATATATTCTTCTGTAACTTTTTCTATGTTTCTCTATCTGTTACAGTTTCTCTCTACACAAGCAATCAACAAAATCAGTCTTCTATGTAAAAGCATGATAGAACATGGCAAGACTCAGCTTGTAAAAATAAGCCCTTCTACTGCAAACCTGACTAAGTAATCTGATGCTCAATAAAGATTGCTTCAGAAAATGTTATGGATTGGAGGCCACCCATCGTAAGTGAGGACCAGCAGAGGTCAGCGAGGGACAAGGTTGCTACTGGCCAGCAGACAGCTAGTTTGAGATAGTTTTTAAGACTCTTAAGGTTTAGGGGCATTTAGATACTTCAGGGATCACTTGGGTAAGGTCCATTACAGTGTGTGTGTGTGGGGGGGGGAGGGTTTGTTAAGGTGTTCCCTTCGGTCTTGAAAGTATTTCAAAGGAATTTTTGTGTATAGGGGTCAATTAGAATTGGGTTGGGTCATAGGTAACAGTTGATTATAGGAGCAGAGTGACAGTTAGGGTTAATACCAGTTTGGGGAGCTTAGTCATGACATGGGTTAATAGCAGATTAGAAGTTTAAGTGCTAATTATTAAAGGGACACTGAACCCAAATTTTTTCTTTTGTAATTCAGAAAGAGCATGCAATTTTAAGCAACTTTCTAATTTACTCCTATTATCAATTTTTCTTCGTTCTCTTGCTATCATTATTTGAAAAAGACGACATCTAAGCTTTTTTTTTGTTTCAGTACTCTGGACAGCACTTTTTATTGGTGGATGAATTTATCCACCAATCAGCAAGGACAACCCAGGTTTTTCACCAAAAATGGGCCGGCATCTAAACTTACATTCTTGCATTTCAAATAAAGATACCAAGAGAATGAAGAAAATTTGATAATAGGAGTAAATTAGAAAGTTGCTTAACATTTCAAGCTCGATCTGAATCACAAAATAATTTTTTGGGGTACAGTGTCCCTTTAAGAGTGTGTAGGGCCAGGTCAAAGTTAATAGTGAATAGGGGACTGGACTGTGGTTATGTTTACCATCAGAGAGAGGATGCTAGGTTATATTTAGCAGCTTGGGGACTGTGTCACAGTTACAGTTAACAGAGGACTGGGTGCAGGTTAATAGTTAGGGTTTATAGAGGATTATAGAGTGTCCAAGTCACAGTTAAGTTGTCACACTTGTAAAGATGTTAGTGTCTGTCCAGGTAAGGACCCAGTGGCTGAGAAGTGATTAATAAACACTGCCTCAACTCCCTAGCTGCCTCAACTCCCTAGATGACACCCAGGATGTGACTACCAAGTTGAAAGGATAATCCCTAGACGTGGTCAGAACAGGCTATAGGTCAGCAACAGAAGTACAAAATCAGGATCCAAGATACAAGTAAAGTTCAGGCAGATGTTGCAACTATCAGGTAAAGAGTAGTCGATATTAAAGCCAAGAAGTCCAATAACAATTGAGGATTTACAAATAGCACACCCAAGAATGATATCCTAACAACGGACAAAAAACTGTTTGCCTTGCATCATTAAATAGCGCCAACCGCGGAAAAAATTATATAATCAAGACACGTTGGCCAAAAAAAAAATGATGCAATGGCCGCAAAAAAATTAAGCCGTGGCAACAAGAACAAGGTTGCTAAGCAACCGGATGCAGCATGACATAAGTTTAATAAAATGAGGGCCATATCACAGTTAAGGTTAATAGCAGATTGAGTGGATACGTTGCAGTTAGGGTTATTAGCATATTAAGGGAGCAATAAAACATTCTACATCAGAACATGGCATAACCAGTTTTATGTGGGTATTGTACGACATAAAAAATAAACCTACATGGGATCTCCCTATGGTTTTATGGATACAATGTAAATCATAGCCTTCACATTACAGGTCTTCTACTAATTATAAATAAGTCAACTAGTTGTAGGCAACCTATTACAAATAACATATGTAAGAGTAATATATTGATTATCATAATAAAGATGTTTTATATACCTTTTAAAAGTATACAAAATGTATATATATTTAAACTTAAATGTTATATATATGTATTTATTTTTCTTTCACTGAAAAATGTTAAGTAAAAGCTGTTGAAAACTAATGCTGCAGTACTGGTTTCATACTTCCTACTAATACTCATTGGCTGATAAGGACAAATGCCTCATAGTGGAAAGGAGCACATTTGTTTAAAGGGACATTATACACTAGATTTTTATTTGCATAC
Source organism: Bombina bombina (assembly GCF_027579735.1). NCBI lineage: Eukaryota > Metazoa > Chordata > Amphibia > Anura > Bombinatoridae > Bombina > Bombina bombina. The sequence goes on from NC_069504.1 coordinate 414,718,836, forward strand.
ATTTTTTGTAGATGATCCATTTATATAGCCCATACAGGTTTTATGTTTTTTTTTTTAAAAGTATACTTTTGCTTATTTTTAAATAACATTGCTCTGATTTTAAGACTCCTAACCAAGCCCCAAAGTTTTAGGAGAATACTGATGTATACCTCCTCCATCTTGCTCCTGTTTGCTTAAAGGGTCTTTTCATATGCAGAGAAAGGGGGGGTTGCTGTTTTTACTATACAGCCACTTTCAGGGGGTGTTCCATCTAACCTTTTTAACAGAGCTAAACTGGGAGCTTCTAAGTAAGTTTTTAAACGGTTTTATACTGGATTTTTATATCAGTATCTGTGCATATTATTCTTTATAGTAGTGTATATTACATGCAGCTACAGTATATGAAAATTGATGTATACTGTCCCTTTAAGCTGTTTATTAATAGATTTCCTGGCTAACACAAAAATATAGAATTTCATATGTTATTAGGCTTTTGTTTATAAAAAATAATATGACATGCATATACATTTTTGTGCTTTATAGCTCAAAGCTAAACAAATTTACTTATTAATCAATGACAAAAAGTTTATGCTTGAAATAAACTTTTGTAGTGAAAAATGTACGGAATACTCTTGATCATTGCAATAAAACAGTTTTTTTTAGCAACCTTAAAAGAATGAAAGCTTTTAATTGTCATTAACCTTTTAAAGCCGTTATGATGTTCTATTCCGTCATAATTAGACTGGGCTTTAAAGCCGTTATGACGGAATAGAACGTCATAGCTAACGGCTGTCCTGAAGCCTTCTGTGCTTCTAGGATTTAATCGCGGCCTGGAGGGCATTCCTAGGATTGTAGGGACGCCCCCCCAGATGCGATCCAAAAATTGTTCCGATGTAGGCACTTTAACCCTGTCACGAAAGGGTTAATATATAAATTACCATGTTGAAACTTTGACAATAATAACGTAGGGCAGGGAAGCAAATGTGCATATTGTTTATAAAGTTTGTGCATATTGTTTACAAAGTTTGTGCATATTGTTTATAAAGTTTGTGCATATTGTTTATAAAGTTTGTGCATTTGTTTACAAAGTTTGTGCATATTGTTTATAAAGTTTGTGCATATTGTTTATAAAGTTTGTGCATTTGTTTACAAAGTTTGTGTATATTGTTTATAAAGTTTGTGCATATTGTTTACAAAGTTTGTGCATATTGTTTATAAAGATTGTGCATATTGTTTATAAAGTTTGTGCATATTGCTTATAAAGTTTGTGCATATTGTTTACAAAGTTTGTGCATATTGCTTATAAAGTTTGTGCATATTGCTTATAAAGTTTGTACATATTGTTTACAAAGTTTGTGCATATTGTTTACAAAGTTTGTGCATATTGTTTATAAAGTATTCTTCCAAAGGGTTGGAAAACAGAATTTATGCTTACCTGATAAATTACTTTCTCTTGCGGTGTATCCTGTCCACGGATTCATCCTTTACTTGTGGGATATTCTCCTTCCCTACAGGAAGTGGCAAAGAGAGCACACAGCAGAGCTGTCCATATAGCTCCCCCTCTAGCTCCACCCCCAGTCATTCGACCAAAGGTTAGGAAGAAAAAGGAGAAACCATAGGGTGCAGTGGTGACTGTAGTTTAAACAAAAAATTTTACCTGACTTAAATGCCAGGGCGGGCCGTGGACTGGATACACCGCAAGAGAAAGTAATTTATCAGGTAAGCATAAATTCTGTTTTCTCTTGCAAGGTGTATCCAGTCCACGGATTCATCCTTTACTTGTGGGATACCAATACCAAAGGTATTTAGGACACGGATGAAGGGAGGGAACAAGACAGGTACCTTAAAAGGAAGGCACCACTGCTTGCAAAACCTTTCTCCCAAAAATAGCCTCCAAAGAAGCAAAAGTATCGAATTTGGAAAATTTGGAAAAAGTATGCAGTGAAGACCAAGTCGCTGCCTTACAAATCTGTTCAACAGAAGCCTCATTTTTGAAAGCCCATGTGGAAGCCACTGCTCTAGTAGAATGAGCAGTAATTGTTTCAGGAGGCTGCTCCACATTCACTTTACCCTCCCAAGAGAGACCCTAGTGCTTAGAGCCGGCAAAGAGAATGACTGGGGGGTGGAGCTAGAGGGGGAGCTATATGGACAGCTCTGCTGTGTGCTCTCTTTGCCACTTCCTGTAGGGAAGGAGAATATCCCACAAGTAAAGGATGAATCCGTGGACTGGATACACCTTGCAAGAGAAAACCAGGGTAGTAAAACATATATGGAGTTCAGGATACGTTAGCCTTTCCATCAACGCAATATGATAATTAACAATATGTAATGTTCAGTCTCATATGTACAACCAATATCCAAAGAGGGAATGGAGAGTGTATGAAGCCATTCTGGCAACCCAAGAAGCAGACATTACAGAGCACTAATTCTCAAAAGTACAGCAAGCAACAAAAAATCTATATATTGCCCAAGTTCAAAAATAAACATAAAAGGGATAAGATACCAAATCATTAACGCACAAATTAAACTTAAACTTGGGTGAATAAACTGTTATCTAGTATAAATGTCAGTAAGACAAAGATATGAGACATACCAAGTAATACCAAACTTTAAAAAAGCATTTCTTGCCTAGTGGGAGGAAGGTACATGAACCAATATTATATAGGCATCAAGTGGTCCCTGCAAATTCTTAAATTCCAGGGTGAGATGAAATAAAATGTATCAACTGAAATTTGATGTTTGTTACTTGTTTTCTACAACTTTAACTCAAAGTTTTTGGGGAGCAAGATATTTTATCAGTTATAAGCAGCTACCTGAAATGACCACATCTCAAAAAAACCAAGCTACTGTTATTTATTTATAATGTATTGTACAGTAAATGTATACCCTTATCAATATGTAAACATAGTACCATCATTAAGTATCTATTAAAGGACAACTCAATACAGTATAATTACATAATTAATTAAGTACATAATAAAAAGACAAGGTAATATAACACTTACTCTGAATTTCAAATAAGCAGTAGATTTTTTTTCTGACAAATTTATTTTTCCTCCCAATTTCCGTCCCCCTGTATCATGTGACAGACATCAGCCAATCACAGACTTGAGTGTCCCTTTAAAGGGACAGTAAACCATAAAAATAATGTTATATAATTCTGCACATAGTGCAGAATTATATAACATTATTTAGGTGCTATAGCCATAAAAGCATTTTTTACAGTTTAATTTGCTAAAATACGGCGCTTTTACAGACCCGCTCTCTGCTGAGCGGGTCTGTTATTTTTAGTCAGCGCATCGGGCCAGCTGTATAGTCACAGCCCGGCCCGACCGCGCCATAAGACTAAGTGCAGCTCGCTCCTGTGACAGGGTCTGTAAAAGCGCTGTATTTTAGCAAATTAAACTGTAAAAAATGCTTTTATGGCTATAGCACCTAAATAATGTTATATAATTCTGAACTATGTGCAGAATTATATAACATTATTTTTAAGGTTTACTGTCCCTTTAAGTAAATCTCTCTAGCACAGTTTTACAAAATGACTTGAGCATTCTGTATATTAAAAATGTAGTAAAGTTGGTGTTAACATCACATAAGCAGGACTTACTTTAAATAGGTATGGGTGGTAAATCAATAATATTACACACTTATAATTAGTTTTATGACAAGTATTTTGTTATTCATCTTAATATATTGTAATTATTTTCCACCTTCCTTCCCTCTAACACACTGCAGCACTATCTGAAAAACCTCTATGTACACTAACTATGCAGTATCTGCAAAAAACGGGATTGCCTGGGTATATAAAATTCTTTGATGCTACAAAAAGGACAAAATAATATATGCACACAACATGCCAAGGAATGTGCTAAACACCCAATTAAATTCAGCATAACTATTTAATGGGACAGTCAATTCCGAAATAAACTTTCATGATAATTTTAAACAACTTTCTAATTTACTTTTATCACTAATTTTGCTTTGTTCTCTTGGTGTTCTTAGTTGAAAGCTAAACCTAGGAGGTTCTTATGCTAATTTCTTAGACCTTGAAGGCTGACTATTATATGAATGCATTTTGACAGTTTTTCACCACTAGAGGGTGTTAGTTCATGTGTGTCATATAGATAACATTGTGCTCACACACGTGGAGTTACCTAGGATTCAGCACTGATTGGCTAAAATGTAAGTCTGTCAAAAGAACTGAAATAAGGGGGCAGTCTGCAGAGGCTTAGATACAAGTTAATTACAGAGGTAAAACATGTATTATTATAACTGTGCTGGTTATGCAAAATTGGGGAATGGGTAATAAAGGGATTATCTGGTGTAGACTGTCCCTTTAAATAGATCAGTAAATTAGGAGAGCAGTTTGATTACTCATCTGTAACAGATCATTGGCTTTGATTGTTTGAGTGACAGCGCTGGAAAAAATAGATCTTAGAGAAAGGAGGAAAAAAATAATAATAATAATAATAAAAAATAAATAAATATATATATATGTATATATATATATATATATATATATATATATATAAATATTGATCCCAGCAAGGAACCAAACATATTATATATGTGGTACTTTTTGTAGGCTGCTGCTCCTAGAATAAATGCAGTTTTTATTATGATTATTTGTGTATGTTCTCTTCCTGTGTGGCAATTGTTCATTTGTTGGGGTTTATAATTTTTCAATATAATCAGTGTTGGTTAGGATAGTCTGTTTGGTTCCTTGCTGGGATCAATATTTCTTTAGATAGATTATCAGTATTTATCTATCTCTGTCCACCTTCATTCTGCTATATATTGAATGAAGTAGATTATTATTTATTATTTATATAATAATTATTATTAACCATTGGTTCTTTTTCTCATACATATACATATATATATATATATATATATATATATATATATATATAAACTGGGAGTTCTTTTTCTCACATATATATATATATATATATATATGTTTATATATATGTTTATATATATATATATAATTGTAATGGAATAATGGAAAACCTTTGAGCTAATGAATTGAAATATGAAACACAGACCTAAATATGATTGACACCTGTCAATAGCTTTTTCAGAGTTTTAATAACCCTGGAGGTTACTGCTTGTGCTTTTTCCTAAATTACATCCAGGACTCATAATATATGTGCATATTAAATGAGATGGTCATCTCGTCAAATAACAGCAAATAAGTGCTGAAGCCAAGAAGAAATTAAAAAAAAAACAAAAAAAAAACCCTACATCTGTTGGGAGAAGAATCTGGGGCATTTTTAATACTTTTGCAATGAACTAGGATTGAAGATGTATTGAAATAAAGAAGCTGAGTCTCTCAATGGTACAAAGTTGTCAAAAATACCCAAATTATATAAGATAATTACCTAAGCATCCAAAAGTTAAAATGATACAGATTTGTCTTCTGCAATTGTAATATCAGCCCTCATTTGGTTTCCAAACTTGCCATATATATTTATTTAGGATATTCTCTGTAATATATAAAATACACTTTTCCTAGACAAGCTGTTTTCAATTAAGTACCACATGTATAAAACATTATCCATACAATATGTAAATTCTAATCATTTGTAACTCTAATTTAAATGGAGATTGGAAGACACTTTTTGTATCATATAATTTTGTCATTTTTAATTTGAACCCTGGAACCATCCCAAAAATATAGGATCCAACTTCCGGTGGGAGGAGTGTGCAGACACGCTGCTGGTGTGCGAGCTCGCCTCTCCTTGTAGCGGTACTACGAGCCACCGCCATGCCGTATTCCTTGACCAGATATTGTTTCCTTGGCCTGGACATAGTAGAGCGCCCAAGTGGAGTGGCTTCTGAGATCTACTCCAAGACATTGAAGTACAAGCACTTACCTGAGCCTGCTGAGGACGAGGGAAGAAGACCTCTGGTAACAAGGGAGACTTGGAGAAGATCTTCCGGTCCAGGAAGCAAAGGCCATCAGCGTATGGGCACACCACTGGGATGACCAGATCTGGATGCTCCAACCTCGCAGGTTACGACAGGGGCCGTGGATAGATCCCTGTAGGTGTTTACCTTAGCATTCTGAAGGCCCGGTATCGTACTGGGTGAGGAATTGGAGCGGTAAAATTTGTGACTGAGTCCTGGGGTAAATGTAAGTATTTCACTGGCCTGGGGGTTGAGATCTGTAAGCTAAAAGCTTGGACATCTGTTTTCTCCTTGATTTGGGCTACTTAAGAACTGGGTTCAATTGTATTGCTGTATGACTCTGTACTCCTATATAAAGAGAGATTAACATCTGAAGCCTAGTATCTCCTTTGAGAAATTCCATGTATGGGATTTAAGCCGAGAAAATCTTATTTTTGGGTACTAACTGTCTCATTATACCTAACATCAGAGGCTGTGCTGTTTAATGCTACTGAAAGCAAGGGGAATTTTTTTTTATTTAAAAATCCAACCAGATGCAAAAGCAGCATACAACTGGTAGTAAAATGGATGCATGAAAGCTGCAGAGAAACGCTACAATTCCATTTATATGGATGGGACAGTTGCAGCATTATTAACCCTAATATGGACTTTTTGTTTTGCTGGTTTTGATACAGTCCTTCTGTTTCTCTGGTATTGATTGCATAAACTTGAGTTTGTATTATATCCTAGGATGTAAGACAGATAAGACCTGAAGCATAGTTTTATGTTGGTGCAACCATAAAATGTTCTATTTTTAAAGTGTTAGGCACTGAATTGGTAAAAAGTTTATTTAAACAAGTATATCTAACATTGATGTCACGATATATAAGTCAATGTTATAAGCTGTTTAAGTAAGATTGGAGGGTTTCTTCGTAAACATTATATATAGGAGTTAAAACTACGATTTAAGTGAAACAAAACTTTTGTATTCCTTATTTGCCTACTGCATAAGATTGAAAAGGCGCTAAAAAGAGTCTCTTAGAAACTTGCGGCTTGCCTTAAAGCACTACTAGCCTTTTGTTTCTTTTCCTTTTTTTTTTTTTTCTTCCCCCTTGGAGTTATAAGCCCAAGAGGACATAGATTAACACAATTCACCTAGAGTGACACAAGACATACGCTGCTTAGTGCAGTCTAAACACCTTTTTTTCCCCCCTATTATTCTGCACGTTTGGTTACAGCACTTTCTCACTTATTTAAGCATCACACACTTAAAGGGACATGAAACCCAATTTTTTTCAGATAGAGAATACAATTTTAAACAACTTTCTAATTTACTTCTATTATCTAATTTGTTTCATTTTCTTGGTAACATTTGTTGAAGGAACAGCAACGCACTAATGAGCTTGCCTAGATAAACCTTTCAGCAAAGTAAACAAGAGAAGGAAGCAAATTAAATAATAGAAGTAAATTGGAAAGTTGTTTAAAATTGTATGTTCTATCTGAATCATGAAAAATATAATTGTGTTTCATGCTCCTTTAATGGAAAAATACATTAAAGTAAGGTCACCCGCAATGCCGCCTAAATCTAAAGATAAGAAGCATCTGAGCAAAGGCTTTGACAATAGTGTAGAAATGAATACTGATGATTCACACACACACCTATCGCTTACTCACAACAACTTATACAGCAAATTGACGATCTGATGTTACCCCAATTTAATAGTGTTAAACAAGAAATCAACACTTTATCGAATAAAATAAGACAGTTTGCAAATAGACTAACAAAAGCAGAAATGAGGATATCTAATTTAGAGGATCAAACCAATAATTTGGACCTTGCTTCTATAAAACATAATAACCAATTAAGTACACTTCAGGCAAAGGTAGGGAATTAGAAGACAGCGCTAGGAGAAATAATAACAAAGTGAAAGGTTTACCCGAGACACTTGCATACAGTGATTTGCTCCACTTTGACTCAGTTCAACTACCTCAGCTACTAGGGTTCGCAACAGATAATATTCCAATAGCCATTGAAAGAGTTCATAGGTTAGGTCCTGTAAGAGCAGATTCAGACAGACTACAGAAACCTAGACCCATAATGATTAAGGTTCTGATTTTTATAAGAAAAGGTCAACATTTTTAAACATCATCAAAAGTTAAAGGGACACTGTACCCAAAATTTTTCTTTCGTTATTCAGATTGAGCATGAAATTTTAAGCAACTTTCTAATTTACTCCTATTATCAAATTTTCTTCATTCTCTTGGTATCTTTATTTGAAATGCAAGAATGTAAGTTTAGATGCCGGCCCATTTTTGGTGAACAACCTGGGTTGTCCTTGCTGATTGGTGGATAAATTCATCCAATAAAAAAGTGCTGTCCAGAGTACTAAAACCAAAAAAAAAACTTAGATGCCTTCTTTTTCAAATAATGATAGCAAGAGAATGAAGAAAAATTGATAATAGGAGTAAATTAGAAAGTTGCTTAAAATTGCATCCTCTTTCTGAATTACAAAAGAAAAAATTTGGGTTCAGTGTCCCTTTAAAGAAACTTGCAGTAGAACAACATAAATTATTGATCTTCCAGGATTTTTCCTCAGAGACTAGCACTAAAAGGAAAGAGATGACGCCGTATTGCACCAAGCTTATCAATGCGCAATGGGTGGCGAGATTGGTTTACCCTGCAAAGATTAGTGTAAAAGTCAATGGAATGCTGAGAATATTACATAATGTACCTGATGCGCAATGCTTTCTAAAGGAACATAACATTCAGTGAAAGTTACAAGTTTAGTGCTTGCATAATTATATTTGGAGATGGATTTTAGGCTGTATATATGTTTTTTTTGTTTATTTTAATGTGTACAGGGTTTACCCAGGAAAGGGGGGGGGGGGTCATGTTCAAAGTTGGCAGGATTTTTTTCTCTCTGTTGATTTTGACCCCATTTTAATTTTTTTATAGAAGGAAAGTTTGAAATTACTGTTGTGGAATGTAGTGGCATCACCTCTCCAATAAAAAGAAAATTAATTATAAAGCAGCTTGGAATACACAAACCAAGTGTAGCCCTCTTGCAAGAAACACATCTTAATTCAACTGAAGTAGTTAAAGTTAAAAGTAAATGGGTGGGAGAGATCATATCAACACCTTATTGTAGTAGGAAAAGGGGAGTCGCATTTTTGTTCAATAAAAATGTATCCTATAAGATTGTGTCACAAGAAATAGACTCGCAGGCAAGATACATAATTTTAGAGCTCCAAGTAGAGTTGAATATGATTCTCTGGAATGTATATGGCCCTAACCATATAGATATGTTTTTTTGGGAAGACCTGAGTAGCAAACTGATTAAACATGTAGGGAAGAGGATAGTAGTAGGTGGAGACTTTAATTTGACGTTTATCACAATTTTAGACAGATTGTCGCGCAATTTTTCAAAGGATCAGACAATAGAATCTAAATTGATGCACACTTTTTGTAATAGGTTAAGATTGAAAGATGTATGGTGCTTACAAAACCCTGACTCACATACTTTTACGTGTGAGTCCAAATCTTTTAGAACATTTTCACGTATTGATTATTTTCTACTTTCAGAGAATTTATTAGGTTTTGGACTCAAAACAGATATCAAGTATATATGTATTTCTGATCATGCTATTATTTCCTTAGAGATACAACTCTCGGAAAATGTTAAACATGATCCAGCTAGATTTTTTTCCCGAGATACTTACTTCCAAACATGCATTTTAAAAATCAAATGGTAGTGAAATGGAAAGAATGTCAATTTCACAAAAGTGCCTATAAGCATAAAAGCTAGGTTTTCTGGGAGACAGCGAAAGCCTATAATGAGAGGAGAAATAAAGGCCTATCCCTTTAAATAGAAGAAGTAAAGTAAACAGAGAGAATTACAGTTAGCTTACCAAGTAAAAAATAGTTTTAAAGCCTATATAGATAATCCTACAAAACAGCTATGGAACAAATATAGGGAAAATAAACAAGAAAGAGATTTATTCTTAAAACAGAACTCATCTCAGAGTGACATGAAAGAGAAAGCCAGTTATAGTGGTAATTATGGAAAATCTCTGTCTAGATTAACTAAAAATAGGCACCGTAAAAATAACATTCTAGCAATTAAATCTGGTAATCATAGAGAAACAACTATGCCAGAAATCCAACAGGTCATACAGGACTATTTCTCCAGATTATACACAGCAAGTGAGGTTAACCAGCAATGTAAACAGACATTTTGTAAGAATATTATTATACCCAAATTAGAGGAGGTAAATAAAATAAATTTACCCATAACTGAGGAGGAAGTTTAAGGTGTTATAAAACAAATTAAATTGAACAAAGCCCCTGGACCCGACCATCTACCTTCAGAATTTTATTAACTGTTAGATAAAGAAATAACCCCGGTTCTTACTAGGTTATACAATACATATTTTATTAAAGGGGAGATGCAGTCCAAGTATTTCACGGCTTCCTCAATTACACTTATACTTAAGAAACACAAAGACCCAGAAGAGCCCACATCTTATAGGCCAATATTTCTGCTAAATAACGATTATAAGATTCTAACGACCATAATAGCAGAGAGATTGAAGAAATTGTTACACACTTTAATACATCAAGATCAATCTGGGTTCATGATAGGTTGAAATTCAGCAAGGAATATACACAGGGTATTTACGGTTATAGATCACTTTTGGAAGACTTCAGACAATAAAACACACAAAAACAGAATTTATGTTTACCTGATAAATTTCTTTCTCCTACGGTGTGTCCGGTCCACGGCTTCATCCTTACTTGTGGGATATTCTCATTCCCCAAGAGGAAATGGCAAAGAGAGCACACAGCAAAAGCTGTCCATATAGCCCCCCCTCTGGCTCCGCCCCCCAGTCATTCGACCGACGGTTAGGAGAAAAAGGAGAAACTATAAGGTGCCGTGGTGACTGAAGTGTACAGAAAATAAAAATTTTAAACCTGACTAAAAGCCAGGGCGGGCCGTGGACCGGACACACCGTAGGAGAAAGAAATTTATCAGGTAAACATAAATTCTGTTTTCTCCTACATTGGTGTGTCCGGTCCACGGCTTCATCCTTACTTGTGGGAACCAATACCAAAGCTTTAGGACACGGATGAAGGGAGGGAACAAGTCAGGTAACCTAAACGGAAGGCACCACAGCTTGCAAAACCTTTCTCCCAAAAACAGCCTCCGAAGAAGCATAAGTATCGAATTTGTAAAATTTGGCAAAAGTATGCAGAGAAGACCAAGTCGCTGCCTTACAGATCTGTTCAACAGAAGCCTCATTCTTGAAGGCCCATGTGGAAGCCACAGCTCTAGTAGAGTGAGCTGTAATTCGTTCAGGAGGCTGCCGTCCGTCAGTCTCATAAGCCAATTAGATGATGCTTCTCAGCCAAAAGGAATGAGAGGTAGCAGTAGCTTTCTGTCCTCTCCTCTTACCAGAATAGACGACAAACAAGGATGATGTCTGTCTGAAATCCTTTGTTGCTTCTAAATAGAATTTTAAAGCACGGACCACATCTAGGTTATGTAACAAACGTTCCTTCTTCGAAACTGGATTCGGACACAGAGAAGGAACAACTATTTCCTGGATAATATTCCTGTTGGAAACCACTTTTGGAAGAAAACCAGGCTTGGTACGTAAAACTACCTTATCTGTATGGAATACCAGATAGGGAGAAGTACACTGCAAAGCAGACAATTCAGAAACTCTTCTAGCAGAAGAAATAGCAACCAAAACAGAACTTTCCAAGATAGTAACTTAATATCTATGGAATGTAAGGGTTCAAACGGAACCCCTTGAAGAACTGAAAGAACTAAGTTTAGACTCCATGGAGGAGTCATAGGTCTGTAGACAGGCTTGATTCTGACTAACGCCTGTACATCTGGCACGGCTGCCAGACGTTTGTGCAACAAAACAGACAGAGCAGATATCTGTCCTTTTAGAGAACTAGCTGACAAACCTTTATCCAAACCCTTTTGGAGAAAGGAAAGTATCCTAGGAATTTTAATTTTACTCCAAGAGTATCCCTTGGATTCGCACCAACAGATATATTTTTGCCATATCTTATGATAAATTTTCCTAGTCACAGGTTTTCTGGCCTGAAAAAGAGTATCTATAACCGAATCTGAAAACCCACGCTTAGATAGAATCAAGCGTTCAATTTCCAAGCAGTCAGTTGCAGAGAGACTAGATTTGGATGTTCGAATGGACCTTGTACTAGAAGATCCTGCCTCAAAGGTAGCTTCCATGGTGGAGCCGATGACATATTCACCAGGTCTGCATACCAAGTCCTGCGTGGCCATGCAGGAGCTATTAGAATCACCAAGGCCTTCTCCTGTTTGATCCTGGCTACAAGCCTGGGAAGGAGAGGGAACGGTGGAAACACATAAGCTAGATTGAACGACCAAGGCGCCACCAATGCATCCACTAGTGTCGCCTTGGGATCCTTGGATCTGGACCCGTAGCAAGGAACCTTGGAGTTCTGACGAGACGCCATCAGATCCATATCTGGAGTGCCCCATAGTTGAGTTAACTGGGCAAAGACCTCCGGGTGAAGTTCCCACTCCCCCGGATGGAAAGTCTGACGACTCAAATAATCCGCCTCCCAGTTGTCTACTCCTGGGATGTGAATAGCAGATAGATGGCAGGAGTGATCCTCCGCCCATTTGATGATCTTGGATACCTCTCTCATCGCCAAGGAACACTTTGTTCCCCCCTGATGATTGATGTACGCTACAGTCGTCATGTTTTCCGACTGAAATCTTATGAATCTGGCCTTCGCTAGTTGAGGCCAAGCCAGGAGCGCATTGAATATCGCTCTCAGTTCCAAAATGTTTATCGGGAGAAGAGACTCTTCCCGAGACCATAGACCCTGAGCTTTGAGGGAGTCCCAGACCGCGCCCCAGCCTAAGAGACTGGCGTTGGTCGTGACAATGACCCACTCTGGTCTGCGGAAACTCATTCCCTGAGACAGGTGATCCTGAGTCAACCACCAGAGGAGTGAGTCTCTGGTTACCTGGTCTACTTGAATCTGGGGAGACAAGTCTGCATAATCCCCATTCCACTGTTTGAGCATGCACAGTTGCAATGGTCTTAAATGAATTTGAGCAAAAGGAACCACGTCCATTGCTGCAACCATTAGTCCTATTACCTCCATGCACTAAGCTATGGAAGGCTGAGGAATAGATTGAAGAACTCGACAAGCGTTTAGAAGCTTTAACTTTCTGACCTCTGTCAGAAAAATCTTCATTTCCACAGAATCTATTATTGTTCCCAGAAAAGGAACCCTTGTGGACAGGGACAGGGAACTCTTTTCTATGTTCACCTTCCACCCGTGAGACCCGAGAAAGGCTAAAACAATGTCTGTATGAGCCCTTGCTTTGGAAAGGGACGACGCTTGGATTAGAATGTCGTCTAGGTAAGGTGCTACAGCAATGCCCCTCAGCCTTAGGACCGCTAGAAGGGACCCTAGCACCTTTGTGAAAATTCTGGGAGCAGTGGCTAAACCGAATGGAAGAGCCACGAACTGGTAATGTTTGTCCAGAAAGGCGAACCTCAGGAACTGATGATGATCCTTGTGGATAGGAATATGCAGGTACGCATCCTTTAAGTCCACGGTGGTCATATATTGACCCTCCTGGATTGTTGGTAAAATCGTCCGAATGGTTTCCATTTTGAATGATGGAACTCTGAGGAATTTGTTTAGAATTTTTAAATCCAGAATTGGCCTGAAAGTTCCCTCTTTTTTGGGAACTACAAACAGGTTTGAGTAAAAACCCAGACCTTGTTCCACTGTTGGAACTGGGTGTATCACTCCCATCTTTAATAGGTCTCCTACGCAATGTAAGAATGCCTGTCTCTTTATCTGGTCTGAAGATAAGCGAGACATGTGGAACCTTCCCCTTGGAGGAAGTTCCTTGAACTCTAGAAGATACCCCTGAGAGACTATTTCTAGTGCCCAGGGATCCGGAACATCTCTTGCCCAAGCCTGAGCAAAGAGAGAAAGTCTGCCCCCTACTAGATCCTGTCCCGGATCGGGGGCTACCCCTTCATGCTGTCTTGGTAGCAGCAGCAGGCTTCTTGGCCTGTTTACCCTTGTTCCAGCCTTGCAATGGTTTCCATGCTGGTTTGGGCTGGGAAGCGTTACCCTCTTGTCTAGAGGCTGCAGAGTTAGGAGCCGGTCCATTCCTGAAATTGCGAAAGGAACGAAAATTAGATTTGTTCTTAGCCTTGAAAGGCCTATCCTGTGGGAGGGCATGGCCCTTTCCCCCAGTGATATCTGAAATAATCTCCTTCAATTCTGGCCTGAAAAGGGTCTTACCTTTGAAAGGAATATTAAGCAATTTTGTTTTGGACGACACATCCGCCAACCAAGATTTTAGCCAAAGCGCCCTGCGCGCCACTATTGCAAAACCTGAATTTTTCGCCGCTAATTTTGCCAATTGAAAAGCGGCATCCAAAATAAAGGAATTAGCCAACTTTAGTGCGTGAATTCTGTCCATGACTTCATCATATGGAGTCTCCTTTTGGAGCGAATTTTCTAGTTCATCGAACCAAAAAGACGCCGCCGTGGTGACAGGAATAATGCACGAAATTGGTTGAAGAAGGAAACCTTGCTGAACAAAAATCTTTTTAAGCAATCCTTCCAATTTTTTATCCATAGGATCTTTGAAAGCGCAACTGTCCTCTATAGGAATAGTTGTGCGCTTGGCTAACGTTGAAACTGCCCCCTCTACCTTAGGGACCGTTTGCCATGCTTCCCTTCTGGGGTCGACAATGGGGAACATTTTCTTAAATATAGGAGGTGGAACAAAAGGTACACCTGGCTTCTCCCACTCCTTAGTCACTATGTCCGCCACCCTCTTGGGTATCGGAAAAGCATCAGCGTACACTGGGACCTCTAAGAATTTGTCCATTTTGCACAACTTCTCTGGAATCACCAAAGAATCACAATCATCAAGGGTAGCTAGCACCTCCTTAAGCAGGGCGCGGAGATGTTCTAGCTTAAATTTAAATGCCACGATATCAGGTTCTGCCTGCTGAGAAATTTTTCCTGAATCAGAAATTTCTCCCTCAGACAGACCCTCCCTCACTGCCAACTCAGATTGATGTCAGCGCCTACTTGCTCATCCTCTGTATTTGTAAGATAAATTGTATCTTTTAGAATTGTAGTGTGTTGCTAGTTGCAAACGCCAAGAGATACAAATTATAACCTGGCAATATGCTTCAAGCGTTTTGCTAAGAGTGAACTCACAGGAAATGCTGCTAGACAAATATGATTCTATTCAGACAAACAAGTGTGCAAGTCTGATAAATTCACAGAGGCAAATATGGATAGCTAGATCAAAAATAGAGTTCTTTAGCATAAGATCAATTGTTATTATAAAGACTGAGTAAGTACGGTTGATAATATGAACTAGAAACAACTTGAGAGAATCTGATTAGCAGAGTTATACTTGCGGTAGCCTGTGCTTGGCTTTCCCTTGCAGCATGGAACGCTGTAATGGCGGAGTGAGACTGGAGTTCTTCCTGAGAGCTGAGTGGCTAGTTGCAGTACTGGTCAGGCTGAGAGATTGTTCTGTAGCTTCCGGAAGGAAGGTGAGTTGAAGTCCTAGCGAAGCAGGTGAATGAATCAGCTGCAGCTGGAGATGTGAGAAAATCCTCTGTAATACTGTGGTGGAGCTGCACTTTAGGAGAGAGACTGACAGGCAATCTATGAAATGGATTCAGATGGCTGTGCAGATTAAGTGTCTTTAGTAGAAAGCAGCAATTAGTTAGAAAGTTCCTTTTTGAGGGTTAAATTCAAATAAGCAAAAGTTCAATATCACTCAGTTTGAGATGATAGCAGGAGTGACTTGATTTCTGTGAAGTATTCCAATCAGAACAAACAAAATAATCAAGCAAAGTAGATCTCAGGAAGTGAGGTTTTATAGGCAGGTGAAAAGGTGGAAGTGGAATGTCTTAAAGGGACATTACAGTATTTAAAACTGAGCAATCACGTTTTCTGGGAAATGCTGGCAGTTTGGATAAAAGAGCTGCTATAAAATTATCCATTACTGCTGTTAATTGCTGCATAGTAACAAGCATTGGCGCGCTAGATGTACTAGGTATCGCCTGCGCAGGCAAAACTGGTGTTGACACAGAAGGAGAGGATGATGAACTATCCCCACTACCTTCATTTGAAGAATCATCTTGGGCAACCTTATTAAACGTGACAGTACTGTCCTTACTTTGTTTGGACGCCATGGCACAATTTGCACATACATTTAATGGGGGAACCACCTTGGCTTCCATACACACAGAACATATGCTATCTGAAGGTACAGACATGTTAGACAGATTTAGGCAGGCTATTAATGCAATAAAAACAAATTTAAACAAAACCGTTACTGTCTCTTTAAATAATAAAAAGAGCACACTTTATTTTTGAATGATCGAAAAACTATCAAAGAAATATCCGATCTTTATGAAATTTACACCCCAATGTCTTAATGCTTTGAAAGTATTGCACACCAAATTTCAAGTCTCTAAACCCTTAAATGAGCAAACCAGAGCTAATAGTTCAATTTACCGGTTTAAACACACTACAGTCCCTGCCACAGACTTTGCTGCGGCTTTTACCTTCCTTAGGGGTTATTCACCACAGTAATAAGCCTTTCTGAGTCCTTTTCTCAGCCACAGGACCCTCTCACGTGAAGCTGCATGCACTGCCTATAGAAAGTAACTGCGCAACTGAGGCGCGAAAATGAGGCCTCCTCCCTCTGCATACCAGAGTGAAGGGGCCTTTCTGACTAGATTAGGCGTCTTAACAACTGCCAGGCGCAAATAAACGTTCCCAAAAGTGTTTCAAAGTTCACAAAACACTCCAAATGTCATATAAATATGATAAAAATAAATCGATTTAGCCCACAATAGTGTCAACCAGCATAGAGCCCAATTTATAAGCCTTAATTCTGTTACTGAGTCTAAGAAAATGGCTTACCGATCCCATAAGGGAAAACTGACAGTCTTCTAGCATTACTATGTCTTGTTAGAAAAGAGACTGGTCATACCTGAAGCAGATAAGCCTGCAAACTGTTCCCCCCAACTGAAGTTCTCTGGTTTCAACAGTCCTGCGTGGGAACAGCAATGGATTTTAGTTACTGGTGCTAGAGTAAATAGTACAAACCGGCACTATTTTAAAATAACAAACTCTTGATAGAAGAAATAAAACTACAACTAACACCACATAATCTTTACCATCCCCGTGGAGATGCTACTTGTTCAGAGCAGCAAAGAGAATGACTGGGGGGCGGAACCAGAGGGGGGACTATATGGACAGCTTTTGCTATGTGCTCTCTTTGCCATTTCCTATAGTGAATAAGAATATCCCACAAGTAAGGATGAAGCCGTGGACCGGACACACCAATGTAGGAGAAATTGTAAAGGATTTAGCATTTTTATCGGTAGATGCAGAGAAAGCGTTCAATTCGATAACATGGGACCATCTGTTTACAGTCCTAGAGATGTTTGGGCTTAGTGGTAATATATCCTCGCTTATTCGGCTTATATATAGAAACCCTGTAAACAACAAATTAACATCAAATATCCAACTAGAAAAAGGTACAAGACAGGGTTGCCCCCTCTCACCCCTGTTCTTTAACCTTTCAATTGAGCCCCTGGCGATTAAACTCAGAAAGACAGGTATCTCTCGTTGGGCAGAGTAAATTGGTTCTCTCTCTATTCGCAGATGACCTTTTAGTTTTTCTCAGTGATACAAACCAGAGTATTAAACAGTTTTTGGACATTACTAGCCTCTTCAATACCTTCTCTGGGTATAAGATTAAATTATGTGGATTATTACCCCCTGTAAACCCCAAGGAAAACTGCCCATTTAGAGATGTAGAGAAAATTAAATATCTAGGTATTATTATTAACAAGAATCCTAAGTATTGGTATACACAGAATCTTACTACCTCCCTAGATGGGTGCAATAAAAGCCTGAAGGCCTGGCTGCATCTCCCAATTTCAATTTCTGCAAGGATAATGATAATTAAGGCTATTGTCTTCCCGCAATTGCTTTACTTACTACAAAACATACCATTGATAATAAAATGACAAGACATTAAGAAATTTAATAGGATGTGCTCCATATTTATATGGCAGGGGAAGAAATCCAGATGCTCAGTAGATATTCTTAGCCTGTACACTGAATCAGGGGGATTGACCTTAACCAATTTAAAAATATATAATTTCGAGGCTCTATTGAAATTTGCCCTTGATTGGATCACTGAAGGCAATTACACTACATATCTTTAATTAGAAAGAGATATGTGCCCCCTATGTCTTGAGAGCCCTTTTACATTGCCCCCTGACAAATTTACCGAAGAAAGTCGCAAACTCTGTGGTGCTTAAAAATACTATACAAGCATGGCAACTATTCTGCCAAGGAATAGGAGTTCATTTTTGTGTCTCATGATACCTGCCTATTGTGGGCTATCCCCTTTTTATTCCAGGTATCCAGGGCAAAGTTTATGAGCAGTGGAAAGATAAGGTCCTTTTTAATGTAACACAGCTAGTAGACGATACAATAGGTTTATTCAAAATATTTAAAGCAATAAAATCAGAATTACAAATCCCAAGATCAAATTTATTTGTTTATCTTCAGGTGAGACATCTGTTTGAAGGATTACAAGCAAAGTGGGGCTCAATATGGTCTCTGGGTGATCTAGAAAAAAAAATCATCAAATTATATGCTGAAGGGAAACATGCAATCTCCCAGGCCTACAATATAGCGCTCACATATCAAGGGGAAAAACATATCCAGGTGCTATATGATAAATGGAAAAAATATTTCCCTGACATATTAGAAGATTAAAGGTAGTCTAAAGGATATAACTAGAAATACACATATGGTAACATGGAGAGAGTCGCACTTCAAAGTAGTTAATCAACTATACTATACACCTACCAGACTTGCAAAGTGGTTTAAAAATGATAATATAGTTTGTTATAAATGCAGAAATGTAAATTCTGACATTATCCATTGTTTTTGGTCCTATCCCAAGATTATGCAATTTTGGCAGAAAGTTAACTTTTGGTTAGTAAGAGTACTCAGGCATAATTTTAAGCTTGAAAGAAGACAAATTATATTTTTCGACAGATATCCTGCAGATAAAGCAAATATTAAGTTGATTAACACAGAAATCTTGCAAGGTCGCAATTTAATCCTAAGTAAATTGAAAGCATCTCAAGCACCCACCATAGCAGAATTATGCAAAGCCATGATAAATCAGATGATCCTGGAACAATATAATATTGTGATTGACTCAGAGAATAAACTTAAGGTTTTCTTTCAGAAATCGTTGTATGTCATAGAGACTTTACCGTTAAATGTTCCACTCCAATTTATTCAGCCGTTACAAAATATAGTTATGTATTGGATCACTTCTAATAAACTCCTACCTGCCTGGAAAGTACTGTTGTAAAAGTAAAGCTTGTCTATTAGGAACTTCCCACTTTCCCTCCCTCCTGGGCTTCCCTTCTGGGGTCGACAATGGGGAACATTTTCTTAAATATAGGAGGTGGAACAAAAGGTACACCTGGCTTCTCCCACTCCTTAGTCACTATGTCCGCCACCCTCTTGGGTATCGGAAAAGCATCAGCGTGCACTGGGACCTCTAAGAATTTGTCCATTTTGCACAACTTCTCTGGAATCACCAAAGAATCACAATCATCAAGGGTAGCTAGCACCTCCTTAAGCAGGGCGCGGAGATGTTCTAGCTTAAATTTAAATGCCACGATATCAGGTTCTGCCTGCTGAGAAATTTTTCCTGAATCAGAAATTTCTCCCTCAGACAGACCCTCCCTCACTGCCAACTCAGATTGATGTCAGCGCCTACTTGCTCATCCTCTGTATTTAAAACTGAGCAATCACATTTTCTGGGAAATGCTGGCAGTTTGGATAAAAGAGCTGCTATAAAATTATCCATTACTGCTGTTAATTGCTGCATAGTAACAAGCATTGGCGCGCTAGATGTACTAGGTATCGCCTGCGCGGGCAAAACTGGTGTTGACACAGAAGGAGAGGATGATGAACTATCCCCACTACCTTCATTTGAAGAATCATCTTGGGCAACCTTATTAAATGTGACAGTACTGTCCTTACTTTGTTTGGACGCCATGGCACAATTTGCACATACATTTAATGGGGGAACCACCTTGGCTTCCATACACACAGAACATATGCTATCTGAAGGTACAGACATGTTAGATAGATTTAGGCAGGCTATTAATGCAATAAAAACAAATTTAAACAAAACCGTTACTGTCTCTTTAAATAATAAAAAGAGCACACTTTATTTTTGAATGATCGAAAAACTATCAAAGAAATATCCGATCTTTATGAAATTTACACCCCAATGTCCTAATGCTTTGAAAGTATTGCACACCAAATTTCAAGTCTCTAAACCCTTAAATGAGCAAACCAGAGATAATAGTTCAATTTACCGGTTTAAACACACTACAGTCCCTGCCACAGACTTTGCTGCGGCTTTTACCTTCCTTAGGGGTTATTCACCACAGTAATAAGCCTTTCTGAGTCCTTTTCTCAGCCACAGGACCCTCTCACGTGAAGCTGCATGCACTGCCTATAGAAAGTAACTGCGCAACTGAGGCGCGAAAATGAGGCCTCCTCCCTCTGCATACCAGAGTGAAGGGGCCTTTCTGACTAGATTAGGCGTCTAAACAACTGCCAGGCGCAAATAAACGTTCCCAAAAGTGTTTCAAAGTTCACAAAACACTCAATATGTCATATAAATATGATAAAAATAAATCGATTTAGCCCACAATAGTGTCAACCAGCATAGAGCCCAATTTATAAGCCTTAATTCTGTTACTGAGTCTAAGAAAATGGCTTACCGATCCCATAAGGGAAAACTGACAGTCTTCTAGCATTACTATGTCTTGTTAGAAAAGAGACTGGTCATACCTGAAGCAGATAAGCCTGCAAACTGTTCCCCCCAACTGAAGATCTCTGGTTTCAACAGTCCTGCGTGGGAACAGCAATGGATTTTAGTTACTGGTGCTAGAGTAAATAGTACAAACCGGCACTATTTTAAAATAACAAACTCTTGATAGAAGAAATAAAACTACAACTAACACCACATAATCTTTACCATCCCTGTGGAGATGCTACTTGTTCAGAGCAGCAAAGAGAATGACTGGGGGGCGGAGCCAGAGGGGGGGCTATATGGACAGCTTTTGCTATGTGCTCTCTTTGCCATTTCCTATAGTGAATGAGAATATCCCACAAGTAAGGATGAAGCCGTGGACCGGACACACCAATGTAGGAGAAATTGTAAAGGATTTAGCATTTTTATCGGTAGATGCAGAGAAAGCGTTCAATTCGATAACATGGGACCATCTGTTTACAGTCCTAGAGATGTTTGGGCTTAGTGGTAATATATCCTCGCTTATTCGGCTTATATATAGAAACCCTGTAAACAACAAATTAACATCAAATATCCAACTAGAAAAAGGTACAAGACAGGGTTGCCCCCTCTCACCCCTGTTCTTTAACCTTTCAATTGAGCCCCTGGCGATTAAACTCAGAAAGACAGGTATCTCTCGTTGGGCAGAGTAAATTGGTTCTCTCTCTATTCGCAGATGACCTTTTAGTTTTTCTCAGTGATACAAACCAGAGTATTAAACAGTTTTTGGACATTACTAGCCTCTTCAATACCTTCTCTGGGTATAAGATTAAATTATGTGGATTATTACCCCCTGTAAACCCCAAGGAAAACTGCCCGTTTAGAGATGTAGAGAAAATTAAATATCTAGGTATTATTATTAACAAGAATCCTAAGTATTGGTATACACAGAATCTTACTACCTCCCTAGATGGGTGCAATAAAAGCCTGATGGCTTGGCTGCATCTCCCAATTTTAATTTCTGCAAGGATAATGATAATTAAGGCTATTGTCTTCCCGCGATTGCTTTACTTACTACAAAACATACCATTGATAATAAAATGACAAGACATTAAGAAATTTAATAGGATGTGCTCCATATTTATATGGCAGGGGAAGAAATCCAGATGCTCAGTAGATATTCTTAGCCTGTACACTGAATCAGGGGGATTGACCTTAGCCAATTTAAAAATATATAATTTGGTGGCTCTATTGAAATTTGCCCTTGATTGGATCACTGAAGGCAATTACACTACATATCTTTAATTAGAAAGAGATATGTGCCCCCTATGTCTTGAGAGCCCTTTTACATTGCCCCCTGACAAATTTACCTAAGAAAGTCGCAAACTCTGTGGTGCTTAAAAATACTATACAAGCATGGCAACTATTCTGCCAAGGAATAGGAGTTCATTTTTGTGTCTCATGATACCTGCCTATTGTGGGCTATCCCCTTTTTATTCCAGGTATCCAGGGCAAAGTTTATGAGCAGTGGAAAGATAAGGTCCTTTTTAATGTAACACAGCTAGTAGACGATACAATAGGTTTATTCAAAATATTTAAA
Organism: Bombina bombina; assembly: GCF_027579735.1. Classification (NCBI taxonomy): domain Eukaryota; kingdom Metazoa; phylum Chordata; class Amphibia; order Anura; family Bombinatoridae; genus Bombina; species Bombina bombina. Next base: position 414,741,234 of record NC_069504.1, read on the forward strand.
GCAATAAAATCAGAATTACAAATCCCAAGATCAAATTTATTTGTTTATCTTCAGGTGAGACATCTGTTTGAAGGATTACAAGCAAAGTGGGGCTCAATATGGTCTCTGGGTGATCTAGAAAAAAAAATCATCAAATTATATGCTGAAGGGAAACATGCAATCTCCCCGGCCTACAATATAGCGCTCACATATCAAGGGGAAAAACATATCCAGGTGCTATATGATAAATGGAAAAAATATTTCCCTGACATATTAGAAGATTAAAGGTAGTCTAAAGGATATAACTAGAAATACACATATGGTAACATGGAGAGAGTCGCACTTCAAAGTAGTTAATCAACTATACTATCCACCTACCAGACTTGCAAAGTGGTTTAAAAATGATAATATAGTTTGTTATAAATGCAGAAATGTAAATTCTGACATTATCCATTGTTTTTGGTCCTATCCCAAGTTATGCAATTTTGGCAGAAAGTTAACTTTTGGTTAGTAAGAGTACTCAGGCATAATTTTAAGCTTGAAAGAAGACAAATTATATTTTTCGACAGATATCCTGCAGATAAAGCAAATACTAAGTTGATTAACACAGCAATCTTGCAAGGTCGCGATTTAATCCTAAGTAAATTGAAAGCATCTCAAGCACCCACCATAGCAGAATTATGCAAAGCCATGATAAATCAGATGATCCTGGAACAATATAATATTGTGATTGACTCAGAGAACAAACTTAAGGTTTTCTCTCAGAAATCGTTGTATGTCATAGAGACTTTACCGTTAAATGTTCCACTCCAATTTATTCAGCCGTTACAAAATATAGTTATGTATTGGATCACTTCTAATAAACTCCTACCTGCCTGGAAAGTACTGTTGTAAAAGTAAAGCTTGTGTATTAGGAACTTCCCACTTTCCCTTCCTCCTGGGTATCCATATCCACAACCTTAAAGGCACATATATGAGTTTTATTTGTTTTTATTTTTTTTGGTACAGCAGTGGACCTGCTTTTCTAAGGTCTGTAGATACCTCCCAATATATGGGACCATCCCAATAATTAGATAGGTGGGAAGCTAGTTATTAAATGCCGTTTGCTCTGATTTATGTTTAACCAGTTCCCTCCTATTTCCCTACTATAGATATTGAAGTAGGTTGGTTACATTCGCTGTTTGGTATATAACCAATGCATTCTTCTGCAGATGTTCCTCTTGTTGTTGTTTTCTTTGCCTTTTGTTGCGAGCAGCCCACACCCGGGCTTGCACATTACTCGGTCAAACCCGACAAGTGTTGTAGGATCTGGGGATGGTCCAAGTCTGTGCTTTAGATTACGTCTATTTTTTATTTTCTTATGATTGTATGCCGAGAAATATAGATGTATATATATATGTATGTATCTTGGTTTGGTTTCTTTGTGTATATGTTTATATGTGGCCTATATATATATATATATATATATATATATATATATATATATAGGATCCAAATACATTTTAGCCACCAATCAGCAAGCGCTATCCAGGTTCTGAACCAAAAATGGCCTGGCTCCTAAGCTTACATTCCTTCTTTTCAACAAAAGATACCAAGAGAAGAAAATTTGATAATAGGTGTAAATTAGAAAGTTGCTTACAATTGCATGATCTATCTGAATCATGAAAGAAAAATGTGGGTTTCATATCCCTTTAATATTCATGTCCACTGACTACCAATTGCATATTTTTACTTTCTTAAAGAATCAGAAAAATACAGGACTTACAATTATGGAAACATTACTAATTATTTCTATGCCATGTCCAATCAAATTCCACTGTATAATTTATAGATACCATAAATAAACCATAAACCAAGACATGATATTTTTACGTGAGACAAGAGTTAAAGGCCCTGCTGTAATCTGTGTGTACCACCGCTGCAACATTTAATGCATGGTTTATTTGTCTCATTTGCTGTAGCGAATCATGTCCGCTTGACCTAACTAAATGCTGTCGGCATTTAACATTGCACAAGCATTTCTGGTGAAATGCTTGTTCAATACCGCCCCCTGCTCACTGGCAGCCAATCAGGTGCTAGCAGGGGCCGTCAATCATCCCGATCGTTTCTTACGACCACTGCTTCTTAACTTCCATTTCAAGCAGGCCTGAAATGATGGGACATTGATGCAGAATTAGCTGCTTAATAAATCCATATGTTTTACTGTGTAACGATGTTAGACTCATATTTCACATCGTACACTATACCTGGCCCATTTTAATACGGCCAACATTTCAGACATGTAAATAGCAGCTGAGTCACTGATTATACAACAGCCCAGTAATAACAATTGTTCTTCCAAAGTTATTATTAAAAGTGCAAAAAAATAAAAAAATAGTAGCGCATTGCTGCTCTGGAGCTGACTTTAACCCCTTTGTTATTTGCAACATATTAGAGCATTTTCTTTCTGTATATTTATGCCCTTTAACATTTGATTGGGAACTTAAACTGTCATTAGCATACTTTGCCATTGAATTTTCCAGGATTTTGATATGCTGTGCGTGTTTATTGTGACAATGACGATGTATACGCCAGCTCTTAAAGCAAGAGTGAGCATACTTAAAGGAACATGAAAGCCACATTTTTATTTCATGGTTCAGATAGAGCAAATGATTTTAAACAACTTTCCAATTTACTTCTATTATCTAATTTGTTTTGTTCTCCTGATATTCCCAGTTGAAAAAGATACCTAGGTAGACTCAGAAGCTGCTGATTGGTTGCTGCACATATATGTCTCCAGTATTTCGCTGACCAATGTCTTTGATAGCTCCCAGTAGTGCATTGCTGCTTCTTCAACAAAATGATACCAAGCGAATGAAGCAAATTATATAATAGAAGTAAATTGGAAAGTTGTTTAAAATTGTAAGATCTAACTGAATCATGAAAGAAAACTTTTGGGTTTTATGTCCCTTTAAATCTCATGTATTTGAAATAGCAGTAGTTAAATGTGCAAAAATATTTTTTGCATAAAAAGTTAAGTAAAAAATGTTCAAATTTAATGTGAAAATAACAGGAAGTGCATGATTGCGTAAAGTTATGAGGCTCAACTCATACAGAAAGTTTTTTTTCTTTTCTTTAAAGCACAGGAACATCCATGTTTCAAAAACCAAAGTACTGTAAAAGATTTTAGATGGTACAGATAATTTCTCATGCTCTTTAAAGGGACATTCCGGTCAAAATTGAAATGTACATAGATGAATAAAATCATAGAAATATATTTACAATATAGATGCATTGCCAAAAGTGCTTCAAGTAAAAGTTATCAGTTTTAGTGTTAACATTTTTCTCTGCACATGCATGTGAAGCATAGCCAGATATTCTTAGTGCACCAGCATTTTAAATACTGTAGATGCTCAGAGAACCAGTGGGGCTTGTATCATGTCAGAAATTAACAAATTGAGTCATTACCATAGCGTACAGGCACTTTAGGCTCTCTGAGCAAGTGGTGTGTTTAAAATGCTTGTGCACGGTGCATAATTAAATTAAATACACTTTTGAAAAAGCTATAACGTTTTATAACTTTTACTAGAAGCATTTTTTGCTAATACATGTATATTACAAAAATGATTCTATTTATTATTATCGGTTATTTGTAGAGCGCCAACAGATTCCGCAGCACTATAAACAAAGGGGGTGTACAACAAAACAATTATAGGGATCAAATGGGTAGAGGGCCCTGCCAAGAGTTGCACTGTTGTAGTCAGCTCTTGTAGGTGATCTACAAACAGCTGGACTTTTAGCCTTACATGCTCAGGGGGTTCAGGGGGATAGCAATGGAGGAGTGGAACTGGTATAAAGTAAGGTTAGAATAGGTTGTATGCATCCCTGAACAGTAGAGTCTTTAGGGAGCGCTTGAAGCTTTCAAAACTAAGGGAGAGTCTTGTGGAGCGAGGCAGAGAGTTCCACAAGATGGGAGCCAGACTGGAGAAGTCCTGTAAACGGGAGTGCGATGAGGTAACCAGAGAGGAGGAGAGTAGGAGGTAATGAGCAGAAAGTCCAAGCTGCAGCAGCACAGTGCTGCTGCAGCTTGGACTTTCTTCTATTATTGGGTTTTGGTATAGACCCAGGCAGCCTGCACGGATAAAAACCTCACAGAGTGCTGAACAGTAACTTGCTGTAGTAATGAGCAGAGTGAAGGGGACGGAAGGGAGAGTATCTGGAGACAAGGTCTGAGATATAGGGGGGGAACATGCAGTAGAGGGCTTTGTATGTCAGAGTGAGAATTCTGTGTTTGATCCTAGAGGCAAGAGGAAGCCAGTGAGGGGATTGGCAGAGAGGTGCAGCAGATGAAGAGCGACGTGTAAGGAAGATGAGTCTGGCAGAGGCATTCATTATGGATTGTAAGGGAGCTAGGCGGTAGGTGGGGAGACCAGAGAGGACAGAAATGCATCCATATGGATTCCAAATTTGGATGGAATATTAATTTATTAAAGTGATGGTATATTTAGGATCAGTGCAAACAACTGTGTAAAATAAATAAGACTTTCATTCATCATTTCTATATTTTGATCCCTAAGTTAAATGTTATCCATTGTAAGCTATTTCAAATATACCCGCAGTCTTGTCGCCTTGCACTACTGCGTCTTTTTTTCTGACGTTTTCACCTTTGGCCAACGAAATCGTTCACCACATGGCATCAGTGAAAGTAAAAAACAAACTAACATAGTTTTGAGATGCACATGCGCCGATTTCTGTCACATAGCCAGGTCTCGATGTGCGAGCACAAACCACACATGTGCACTGTGAGAAAGGATTCCCCATCTAAGGTCATTAATGGCACAGTCGTTCCTAAACCAGCATCTTATTGCAGCAGTTCTAAGAGATACTTTATCCTTGGAAAAGTAAGTATTAATTTGCATTTAAAGTTATTTTATTTAATTGAAATGATTTTTATTGATTTTATAAGCATAGTACAAAAACATAGATGAACAGTAAGGGTGGATATCCGCAATTACACATATCCCGCTGACAAATGCTGTGACAGTCTTTTACTTACAACTATTAACCTTTTTACAGCAGGTAAGGTCTGCTGAATTCAGGATTGTCTCACCTTTCAAGATGTGGTATAATAACAGAACATCAAAAACTTAAAAAATACCCCCTCTCCCCCCCAGGTGTTTCCAAACTCTGCTAATATCTTTCCTTTATTAGTAAAAACGTATTATCTAACTATTGCTATAGAAGTCAATTATAGTCAATACGTCCCTTGCGTCCAGGTATCAAGTGTCTGTCTTTATAGGTTTTCTACTATTCCCTTCAAGTCTACCTCACATTACCTCTCTCTTTTACTCATTTTCCTCCTGATTGGGGCGTGGTCTAACATAACCCTTCATGATCCAGTAGAAACCATACTTTTTGGAACTGTTCCGTATTCCCTTGTGCCCATGCTGCTAGTTCTGACATTAGGTAGTGTCATTTATTTTATCTAATACTTTTACCCATCCCTGGAGCACCAAGTTTCCAGTGCCTAGCTATGCAAATACGAAGACAGGTACACAAAGGTCTTAATAAAAGTATTGATCGCTGAATTCAGTGGTCGTACCCCTCTCATGCAAAAGTGCTTGGGTTATTGTCAACTCGATCCTTTCGTCTGTGTCGCTAAGGAGGTTCGATAATTTCTCCCATAATGGCCGTATTGTTGAACAGTCCCACCACATGTGTCTATATGTGCCTTTCACTCCACAACCTCTAGAACATAGGGCACTATTTTGGGAGGGAATGTGAGCTGTCCGTTCTGGTGTAAGGTACCATCTAAAGTTCACTTTCAAGCAATTTTCCTTCATATCTGCACTAAGCAGACCTTTCCCAGTTTCTGAGAAAATCTTTCCCAAATTTCCCTTTTCCCTTACTTCCCCTACATCTCTCTCCCATCTCTCCATAATAGGAGCCTTAAGAGTATCTTTCTTTCCCTGTAGCATCATGTAGATCTGAGATATTACATGTTTCCCCCTGGATTGAGTGTCTGTCAGCCATGTATTTAGAAATAGCTGACGAGATCTGTAGGTAGAGAAACCAGTTCAAAATGTCTGGTTGAATCTTATCTTTAATCTGATTAAAAGTGAGTATAGTTGATTTATCTAGAAAATCTGCCACCCTGTATAACCCCTTATTTTCCCACTTCCCCACTACTCTTCTTAGTTCCATAGGTAGTAAAAACTTTAAGGGTAATAGAACTGAATGAGGATTCAACAAAACCATCTGTTTGGGCCATCATTATTGCCAGGTGTAAAGTGTCTCGTGAGTCACTGGTGATCTGTATGTGAGTTGTTTGGTCTTCCACAAGGGGTCCACCATAAAATGTCCGCCGGATTTTTGCAGCCTTCAATAGCTGCTTCTATCTTTGGCCAAATGACTTCCTGAAAGTTTTTCCCCAGGATAGTAGACTGTGCCAATCTAGACGCGTGATAATAGTCCACTAGGTTCGGGACTCCCACCCCCCTAACTGTCTGTGTTGTTTCAGCAGTTGTGATGCAATGCAGGGTTTACCGTCTCCCCTCAGGAAACGAAATAGGTCATTCTGTAAGGCATTTAAGTCCGTCAGGGGGACCCCAATCGGCAGAGATCTAAAGAGGTACAAAATCCTAGGGAGGAACATTAATTTTTATGGCCGACAGTCTCCCATACCATGAAAACCTTCCCCTTCTTCCAGTTATTTAGATCCTTCCTGATGGTTTTATAGATAGGAGCATAGTTTTAGCCCATATAAGTCTGAAAAAGTTATTATTAATCTTAACTCCCAAGTAAGTGATGTGAGTTTTTGCCCATGTTATATTGAAGTTTAGTTCTACTGTTTTTTGTGTATGAAAAGGGAGACAAATCGGCAAGGCTTCACATTTATCCAGGTTAATCTTATAACCCGAGATTTCTGCGAATTTCCCCAAGATAGCATACAGGTTAGGTAAGGAAATTAAAGGTCTCGTCAGTGTCAAAAAAACGTCATCCGCAAATAGTGTTAATTTGTATTCATCTTTTGCAAACTGTACCCCCGACACATCTACTGATTGCCTTATAAGCGCTGCAAGTGGCTCGATACTAATGGCAAACAACAGCGGTGAGAGTGGGCAGCCCTGGCGAGTGCCATTTAAAATGTCTATGGACCTAAATATGTATCCTGCAGCCCCTACCACCGCCGTTGGTCTTGAACATATAGTAGTGAGTGCCCTTATAAAGGCCCCCTTAAATCCCATTTTATCTAGAAGATTAAACATAAAGGGCCAGTCCACCCTATCAAACGCTTTTTTCCGCGTCAAGTGCTAACAATATCAATGGTGTCTTAGTCTTCACAAGATAGTCTATTAGGGTCAAGATTCTCCTCACATTATCTGGGGCCTCCCTTTCCGTAATAAAGCCTACCTGGTCTTTGTGGATGAGTGATGGTTAGGATCAATTTAAGTCTGTTAGCCGTAATTTTTGTAAATATTTAGAGATCTGTATTAATCAGGGAAATAGGTCTATAATTTTGATAATACTTCAAATTTTTCCCTACTTTGGGTATCACCACAATCTTGGCTTGTAACATATCTCTGGGTAGTTCCCTTCCCTCTAACATACCATTGCAGAAAGTCAATAAATGGGGTAGTAATTCTTTCTTAAATAATTTATAATATTCTCCTGTTAATCCGTCTGGGCCCGGCGCTTTACCCGTTTTAAGGTTGTTGATTACTGATAATATTTCTAAGGTCGTGATGTCTGCATTCAATCCTGTCAAGTCAGTGTCCTGTATCGTCGGTAGATTAGCCTGTTCTAGAAAATCATGTGTCTGCCGAGTGAGGTCCCCCCTGCCCACCTTTCTCCCGTCATATAGCTTCTCATAGTATTGAGCAAAAGTTTCGGTTATCTATTGAGGGTTTGATGTGGAGCTTCCATCCAGTTTGTGGATAGAGGGTATTGCAAAGAACTTGGTGCTTTCCCTTAATTGTATGCCAGAATATTTATCTGGCTTCTTTGCGTACACATAGTAGTGCGCTTTAAGCCTCAGAGCTGCATTGCATAGAGTTGTCATTTAGAATTGTAGACAATTCTTTCGTTTAGACTGAAGGGACCTATATGTCTCTGAGGATAGAGTGTGTCTAGTTCTAGCTCAAGTGTCTCAACCTCCTTCTGTAGCAGTGTTCACTATTTGTGTTGATTGTCTTACCGCCATCGCCTTCTCTTTAATGAGCATACCTCTTAGCACAGGCTTGCTGTGCAGCCCAGATCGTTAATGGGTTATCCGTGGATCCTTCATTTAGCTGCCCAATATTCCCTCAATGCAATTTAATCCTCTCCTGTATACCTGATTTTTAAGGAGCGCTGGGTATATGTCCACGACCTAGGTCTTAAAAAATTTAGAATACCCGCTAACTCTAAGATTACCAATGTATGATCTGACCAAACACATGGCTGCGTGCTCGAGTTTACTAAGTTAGGAATCATTATTTGACTTACAAAAATATAATCTAAGGTTGAATATGAATTGTATGCCGGTGAGTAGTATGTATAGTCATGGTTAGAGTAACCCAACACCTCCCACGAGTCTATAAGATTATGTGCCCCCATTGATTCCCTACTCGATTTAACTACTGCATTATGGAGATGCTGTCTACTTGACTGCCCCTAGTTCCTCCCCCCTTAAAGGAGCTCATGGAAACATTAAAATCTCCTGCCAAGATAATTCTATCCTGTGACCTCTGAGTAAGATGTTGTGAAATTTTCTCAAAAAAAACGTTCTGGGTTTCGTTTGGGTGCTTATACATTACCAAAGAGTGACTCTAGTATTTTGAATTGATCCTCTCAAAATCACAAACCTACCCTCGTTATCCCTTATTTCACTATCAAGTATAAATTCAAAGATTTATGTATTAAGATTGTCACCCCCCCTTTTTTTAGAATCTGTCGTTGAATGAAAGTGAAGGGGGAACTGTCGTGACCAGTATTTAGGGATTGTCTGGGACACGAAGTGCGTTTTCCTGGAGAAATATTATGTTTGCATTTACCTTCAGGTAGTGTGTCATTGCCGTCCGTCTCTTAGTGTCCGTATTTAACCCCCTAACGTTATGGGAGACTAGTCTTATGTTATGTGTCATCCATATTCTCCCCTTTCTTACTCCTACATAGTTGTGTAAGATCTATCTCAGTTATTTTGTCAGAGCCATTAAGAAACCTCCTACCCACATTTAAATCCCATTGTACCCGATACCCTCTATTCGCCTCAAAATTTCCTCCCTTTCTCTCCTTCAAATTTATAAGGAAACACCTGGTTAAATAACAAAAGATTAAGTAATAAAAAACATTGAACATGTGAACAAAAACTTTGAAATCCCGACAGGATTCCTCACATTCTATTCCTAAGTGCAGATATCATCATACCTCATTCATTACGACTTAATACATTTCCTACCTAAAGGCAAGAATAGAAAAAAGAAAACAAAAAACAGCAAGAAAACAAACCAATGGCATAGATAACTGTTATAAGTAATAATCAAGCAGGTGGGGACTTGCCCCCACAACATTCTGTCTCTGCATAGTACCTGCAAGGGGAAAAGAGCAGGAGATTCATAACAGAAACTTGGCCCTTCTCCTCCAGCAAAGTTTCTCGCTTATAAATTGTTAATCTCTCAACACAAAACTTTCCTAACTAAGCATTTGCAAATTGTCATTATACTTATCTGGCCTCTGGAGAGCGTCCCTATTGGCCATAAGAGATCAGAACCTTATCTCTTGTTTCCATCAAATTGCTTTCAGTAAAAAGGAAGTCAATACCCTTATCCAAGTAGGCTTATTATAAACTTCAGAGTGATCAAGTTTTCCGCTTCTTGTCAGGAATTTTGGACCATTGCCTCTGACGAGGTTTTCCCCCCTGATAGTCAGATCAGAGGTAGCTTCTTGTTGTGGCAGAGGCCGGAGGGTCCAACTTCATTTTGCGACAGATTTCTGGGATTTCCTGAGGATCCTTGATAGAGAATGACCTGTTTTCCCATGATATATGCAGGGCAAAAGGGAAGCCCCACCAATATGGAACTTGATTTTTCCTCAGTAAGGAGGTGAATGGTCGAAGAGAGCTTCTTCTCTGTAGGGTCCTCAGGCAAAGGTCCTGAAAGAATTGAATAACGTTCCCTTGGTACTAAAAGTGGGATTCCTCCTTGCCGCTGGTTAGGATATCCTCTCTTTCTTGAAAGCGCAGCATCTTGATAATGACATCCATAGGGGGGTCTTCTCCCTTTGGCTTGGTCTAAGTGCCCCTGTGAGCTATTTCCATTTGGAATTTGTCATCTCCCTCCGAACCAGTAATACTTAGGAAAAAGGTTGAGCAGATAGGAATTTAATTCTTTAGGACCTATCGATTTCAGGGACTCCTTTTAAACGTATATTGGATCTTCTGCTACGATTCTCTAATCTTCTTAGATTATCGTATATATCTTCAATTTCTGATTGGTGAGAAGTGACTTTATTCGTTACTACCTGCGTTCAGATCCTCTATCATTGAGTCCCCACTTTATTCCAGGGAGTTTACTCGTGTACCCAAATCTACTATCTCCTGTATCAATTCCGTTATGCTGTTAGTCACAGAATTTTGCAAACTTCTCCATCCTTTCCAGCAATCTTTCAAAATTTATATTAATATCCTGCTTGGAGACAAGATGATCCAGATCTGCTTTTGTAATAGGCCTCGAATCTTCTATCTTATCTTTAGGACCTCATCTCCTTCCCTCTCCTCATCAGAATGTTGCGTCTGTATGTCAGACAACTTATCTCCTTTCAGTGGTTTAAAGAAAAGGTTAGTCGAGGACTGTTTAGCAAGTGATTGTTGTCTTGGTATTTTTCTTTGCGGCCATTTTGATCTCTTCTTGCCACCCTGTCAGGTGTGGCGCGTAATGTAGTAATGGGGAGCCGTTAGGCCGCAGGCAGAAAAAAGCGTTAGGTTTTATTCTCAGCAGGGGTATAAATAGTGTTTCCACTGGTACTAAGCAGTATATAATGAGATTTTGTTATACCAGTATTATACTACAGTATCTGCAGTTCCAAGTGAGGTAGCTCCACTTATCATAGGGGCCTGTTGGGAACCTTCAGGGTCAATTATATATTATATGAAATCTAAGGCATAGATGCAAGATCCTAGAGAATCCTGTTAAATGTCTGAATTCATACTGTCAGCATGGCATCTCCTATTATCATTAGGTTATTGCCATCTCTGCCATCTGAAGTTTCACTTCCCTGTCAAAAACTTTATACAGTCATTTTTAAAACCTTTGTAGCCTTTAGTGTCAGGCCTTTTCCCTAAACTCGGTTCTTATCTGGGTCCCTGTATCGTGGTTAGCATACAGTGGCTGGGGGGGTACAGGATTTGGGGCCTGCTGGCTTATAGATTGGAAAAACAAAAGAGAATCTCTTTCCCCTGTGTCCTATAACTTCGTGACACAACTGAACCTGCTAACAAGCTATATATCATGGGATCAGCTTCTCATATTGATGCTGAGTTTCTTGATTTATTTGTGAGCTTGCCCTTTAGGTAATCCCCAGTTGGCGTTTTTGTGTAATGTCCGATTATGGTCCCCAGCCTATCTGGTAAACGTGATCAGGCTTACCCTGCATACCTGTCACTCCGGAGTCCCGATATGGTAAGCGGCCGTTCACTCTTACATTATCTCCTTCCTGCCGCTTCCCCTTCCCTCTCACTTATATGCGGATCGCCGATGCGGATTATTTCAGTCACCGCTCAGATTTCTTTTTTGTTGAAAGCACTGCCGCGTGGGCTGTAAAGATGGCGGCTATACCGCTGTTGCGCTCACCTCCGTAATGAAGGTCCTTGGCTCTGCGAGGTAGTAGGTTTCTGACAAGCCATATAGAGAGCAAGTATGGCTTCGTAGCTCAAGCCCCTGTTGTGTTTATTTTCTTGCCTCCTTCATCAGATTTTGAAGTCTAAGTACTTTATGTTCTGCACGGAGCTTCACCTTAGGCTTCCATCCTCAGCTCCTCCAGGCTCCGCCTCCCTCAAGTTATTTTATTTAAAGGGACAGTCTAGTCAAAAATAAACTTTTATGATTCAGATAGGGCATGTAATTTTTAAACAACTTACCACTTTACTTTTATTATCCAATTTTGCTTTTTTCTCTTGGTATTCTTAGTTGAAAGCTAAACCTAGGTAGGCTCATATGCTAATTTCTTAGCCCTTGAAGGTCGCCTTTTTTCTGAATGCATTTTGCATTTTTCACATCTAGAGGGCTTAGTTCATGTGTGCCATATAGATAACATTGTGCTCACACGTGGAGTTATCTAGGAGTCAGCACTGATTGGCTAAAATGCAAGTCTGTCAAAATAACTGAAATAAGGGGGCATGCTGGACTGTTATCCGATGGACGTTTGTCTAACTGACATTTGTCTGACGGATAAGTATTCTGACAGACAAATGGTCGTTGGATACCAGTCCGGCCACAAGATAGATAGATAAGGATAGATACAAATCGAAAGATAGACAGACAGATAGATAGATATATAGATAGATAGAGAAAAGGAACAAAAATATTTCATTTATTTGTTAGCATTCACGCATTCTGTTTGTGCGTTAAATGCATGTTGTGGGCGGGTGAGGACCCATGATTAGGTTCCAGAGGTGGTTGCCAGTGCCAGAGGCTCTGATTAGAACAGAGCACTCTGGAGCATATCTGCCCTCGGCCGAACTCGGAACACAGTCTCTCTGACAAATGTGCTTTGGCATCTGTCCGAGAACCATAAGGGTGCAGTCTGTAGAGGCTTAGATACAAGGTAATCACTGATGTAAAAAGTAGTGATGCACCGGAATGGAAATTCTGGACCGAAACCGAAAATCCGGGATGCACGTGGCCGAAAACCGAAACTGATACCCGAAAATGTATTTTTTCAAATTATTTTTTTTTAGTTTTTTTTTTTTTGCATAGTTAGAGCCAATAAAAAAGTCCACACTTTTATTGAAAGTAACACACTAAAATTGGACAAAAATATATCTTAAAACAATAATATGCTACACAATAATTTTACCAAGAAAAAAAAACCCAGGCAAAAAATGCAATTTTCTGCCAAAATTTTGGTGCATCCATACTTAAAACAATTATAAATATTCAATATACTGTATTATTCTTCATTTAGTTTTATGTAACAGAATCATATTTAACAGGTTTTTTTTTTTTTACCAATTATCCAAATAAAGTATAGTCCTAGAAAACTCATTATATGCAGAACAGTAAGTCACAGTAATAAACTTAAACGGCAGCTCTAGGCTAGCATCAAATTTGAAACATGCTACACAATAATTTACCGAAAAAAAAAGGCAAAAACCGCGAAAAACGAAATAGCCAAAAATGCCAACCGAAAAATGTCGGTGCATCCCTAGTAAAAAGAGTATTAATATAACAGTGTTGGTTATGCAAAACTGGGGATTGAGTGATAAAGGGATCATCTATTATATGTTAACAATAAACATTCTGGTGTAAACTGTTCCTTTAGGTTTTTTCAAGAAGGTAGAGCTTGGGAGCGTGCAATGCAGCCTACATAGAGAGCTCTCTCTACGTTACACATAGGAAAAACCAGGAAATCGAATGGAGGCGGAGGAAGGACTAGTTAAGAGTAAGAAAGAAATATTGCAACTTTGTGATGTAATTTTAATAAATTAATACAGCAATTTAAATATATTCATACACACTATCTACATATATATTCTAAAACATTTTTTTTTTTTTTAAATATTTTTATTTGTTTGAGGAAAACACATAAAACAGAATTATCATACAAAGACAACATTTTGAAAAGTATGAATACAAGGAAATAACAGCAATCATCAACGTCAGAATCTAATGTTGTACGACATTTCACATAAAACGAAGAGAAGAAAGAGATAGTATCTTCCTCAATTTTTATATTAATAGTAAGTAAGTGGGATATATATATGCTCTCATAGGGTAGTTGGCGAAGCGTAATGTGGCGAGGAAACGGAGAAGAGGATGAGGAGCCAGCAATGGGTTAGGAAAGGGGACTGAGGAGAGGGTGAGTACTATGATAAGGCTGTAGTATCTATGTTGATGGTATATGGTGTCAGATAGAAGTGGTTAAGGTCCTAACAATGTAGAATTAGTTTAGTTAGAGAATTTTTTCCCACCAAGGGGCCCAAGTAGCATGATAAAAATCTAGTTTATTAATGGCTGAGTGGGAGTGGGCTTCCATCTTAGATATGTAATTGACAGTAGCTAAAATCTGTGGGTGCTAGGAGGAGAGGCTTGTTTCCAGGCTTTTGCGATTTCTTAGAGGAGCTGACCTAGAATGGCGACCCCTCGGGACTTGGAATGGAAAGATGATGTGACTACTGTTGGGAATTTTCTGTATGTGTATGCGGAATCTTTGTTAACTAGCAATGCGTCTCTTGAATAAAAGCTACATCAATCTTATTGCGTGATAACATGTTAAGCATTAAACTACGTTGGTCGGGGAATTAAGCCCTTGAGTGTTAAGGGTTAAAAATTTCAATTCTGACATTATGGGATCAAAACTATATGTCTCCGATTCCTAGTTTGTTGTAACTATGAGAGCAGTAATGGTTAGAGAAGGGTCACTAGTTTAACTGTGAAGAGCCCATTTAAGGAGTGAGGGGAGAGGGAAGCAGCGGGCGAACGCCGCTCACATTGGGGGATAAAGGGATATAGGAGGGGGAAGTAATGGGGGTTGGAGTTGCTTAGATAATGAACTTTTAATTAGGATGTTTCGTGGTGTGGAGGTAGAGATGCAGACCTAAGAGTGGAAGAAGAGATTAAAAAGAGGGAGGGAGGTAAGAGGGTGTCCACGAGATGGGTTAGTACTGAAAGGGGGGAGGGTAAGGATATTTACTGTGATGTGCTATCCGTAGTAACTATTATCAGCTGGATATCAAAGGAGTGTGGGGTCCTACCGAGACCAGTGTAAGCGGGTCTAAGTGCAAGAGGGAGGGGACAAAGTTAGTATAATATGGAGAACTAAGGGAGAAGGGGGGGGGGGTGCCTGATTAGGATTCTGCTTCACTCAATGAATTAAGAAGAGTAAGGGGAGAGTAAATAAGGGAAGTAGCTTAGGGGCGGTAATACACATGGAGGGTGATAACTATTGAGGGAGGTGAATCTGTTCAAATACTAGAAAAGTAGAGTAAAGACAAGCATACATAACATTTCAAACATTGTAACCATATCAATCAAAACAAAACAAAAACATCTTGTCAGACATTGCAAATAGGTGAACTGTACAGCTAGGATTATATAAGAGACCTTAGAGGAGATTGACAACATTACATCACTATCATATGTGATCATCACAACAGTATTGTCTGTAATAGGACTAGGAGTGCGTAAATAATAACCAGAGAGCTGTTTTCACTATGTGAGAAATAGAGAGAGCTTTGGCTTACTGAGGTCCAGTCATTAATCTTAACATGATATACGGGTTATAAGATATGATAGATAGTTCATGAGAACCTGAGGACCAAGCATAAACACCAGTTATCTTCCAGAAGGTCTAGTATGATTAATTAAAAGTTGCTGTCTATGATGACTAATAGGTTAAGTCAAGCCGTCATAATAGAGATTAGGGTAGGTTCTACCATGAGGGAATGTGTCTCACTATGTTAAAGTGGCGACTGAATATTTAAGGTCTAAGGTGAGGTGTCCAGAGTTAGTGTGTTGTCAAAGCTAATAGATGAATATTTTTAAGGTCTAAGGTGAGGTGTCCAGAGTTAGTATGTTGTCAAAGCTAATAGATGCATCGTAAGGAGCGTACTTAGGGAAGGATCCCCAGTGTAGAATCTACTATAGTTAAAGAAAAAAAAAAAAAAAAAAAAAAACAGAAACCAAACACATGAACAGATAGAAAAAACCAAACATTTACAGATAAGATTTACATTTACGTTTACCCTTCCAGCTTCTTCTAGACACTGTTGTTTAAGAGTCCCATGAGGATAAACCGCGTCATTCGGAGGGAACTTCAGGAGAAGAGGGGAATGGGTAAAAGTGGTAGCTAAATATAAAGAACCAGATGTGGACAAGAGAGGGGCAGTCCGGTTATGAGTAGACCCCGTATGGGTCTAGCAGGGTATATCACAGTACATTAGAAATCAGAAGTCTCTCTTCACATCAGAAGTGGTTGCAGTTGCGGGGGCGATGGTGATGGGGGTCTTGCTCTAGAAGATTGAAAGCTGAAACTTGGCGTTGAGGCTGCCCAGAGACAGTTTGCAGCGTTGAGCTTCCTGAAAGTGTCCTGAGGAGCTGGGGAAGATTGTCAGTCATGAGGAGTTTCAGAGATTGTAGAAAATTGGAAAACCTTGTTCAAGAGTAGTGATGGTATAGGCAGTATCTTTGTATTGAAAAAATATACGGACAGGGAAGCCCCATCGGTATTTGATGTTGTTATTGCGAAGACATTGAGTGACTTGGTGGAAGAGTCTTCTGCTAGACAGGGTATGGGCAGAAAGGTCTGGAAAAACCTGTATATCCTTAAATGGCTCCTTCAAAGTCTTCTTCTGGAATGAGGTCCTAATGATTCTTTCTTTGAATGTGAAGTAGTGTAACCTCACGATTACATCTCTGGGGGACCCCATGGGTGCATTCCTAGGCCTAAGAACTCTGTGGGCTCTATCAATTAGACCTTTCCTGAGGAGGAGTAGGACCTAGTAGCTCTGTGAAGAAGGATTGTAAATGGGTAGATAATTCCGTTGGGGTGATTTCCTCAGGAATGCCTCGTATTCTGAGGTTTATTCGACGTGACCTGTCCTCCTGATCTGCAAGTTTGGTCTCCAGACCAGATATCATTTCAGCTAGAGATTGGGTATAACTTAGAAGGTTGGAGTGATCAACATGCAGGTCTTCTTGTTTTTTTTCTAGAGAATCTGTTCTCTCCCCCCAGAAGGGAGATATCTCTCTTCAATTCGGAAACAGAGGCTTTAAGTTCTTGCTTTAGTGAAGTATAGTGGGAGTCCATTTTGTTTGAGAGATCTTTAATGGAGTCAAGAATAGTGGAGGAGGAATGGGCAAGTCTTTCTGTAGAGAGGGGAGGGATCGGGAAGATTCCTTGGGAAAGATGTAGAATCTCTAGAGTCGTCATCAGAGAGGTCCTGGTCGGTAGTGTTCTTGTATGAGAAATGATCTGAAAGTGGTCCGTGTCGGAATATCTCCGTGTTTCGGTTTTTTTTCTTTGTGAGTGAGGCATTTTACTCATGGTTGACCTTATGGACAAGGGACTCACTTGGGGAGATTCTGATGGCGCTTGTAGTGGTAGAACGTGGAGCAGGGATAATATGTCAGGCACCCCCCAGGTGGCGGTGCCTAGCCTAGCATGAAAAAGTGAGCAGCTGGTTAGAAAAAGGCAGGCAGGGTGAGCTGGTGGTGGTCTCTTACTGAAACTGGTTTACTGTCTTCTCTGGATTCACATAGATCTGATTAAAGACGTGGGTAGGAGGCTTGAATACTGAGTGACTCTCTCCCCAGCGGATTGCTCCTCTGCCGAGCGAGTAAGGAAAGGGGAGTTGGGGTATGACCTGCGGGCACAGTAGGCCGGCAGGAAAGGGGGGGGGAGAGAGGTCAGGTGAGGACAATGACAGACAGATTCACGCTATGAAGCAAGGAAGTACTCCAGGAAGGGTGTTGGTGAGGTATAGTGGCTGAGGAGAATAGTAACACCTATGATGAGCTAGTGGGAATTTGGAGGTATCCACAGATAGCAGAGCAGTTAGTCCTTAAACTCTAGGTTAGAGCTGGCCTGAATAGAAGCTGCAGTGTTCATATATATGAAGTAAGCATGAAATATGCTGTAGTAAACTTTGGAGGTCTCAGGAAGGAACAACCTCATATATAAGGAAATAGAGTGATTTTTCCTCAATACTTTGCTGAGAAGTCTTTTGAAGGAGTCAAAATCTATGAATGCACTGCCACAGTTTCAAATGTGATGTGTTCTGTCACTTGTCTGCAAACACAGTATACTGACGTGGTAGCTTATGAAGAGTAGTCAAAAATTAGAGTGAGATACAGTGAGATGGTGCTGTGTATGTAGATTCCCACAGTGAATAAATTTTGGAGCAATAGTAGTGCAGTGTAGTCTGCCTCTGCAACAGAGTTTCTAAGGGGCCTGCAGCTATTACACAGCGAGTTGGAGTTAAGGGTAGATATCGTGGCCCCAGATTGTTTATGTCAAGTATATGGTATGTGGATCCCACTTGGGGGTAGCTTACCCTTAAGGTCCGGACCCGCGATGTTTTCCCAGGTCTCACTGGGATCGGCAACTAGAGGAGTGAGCTCTGATCTTGGTTATGACACGCCGGTGTCAAGAGAAAACCGGGTGAGGGAAGTCAGGCCGTTTCACGATGCCCAGCAGCGGTAGTATCCCCGGCAGGGGAGCGGTAAGAAGGGCCTCCCACCGGCCAAATTCAAACAGCCGCAGTGACTGAAAGGCTGCGTGAGGGTAGCCGCTGAGACCAGGTGGTGAAGGGTCCGGCAGGTACACTGCGTCTGGTGAAGACTGGTATACCCGGCAGGGGAGCGGTAGAGAGGGGACTTCCCTCCGGTGAGTGTAATCAGCTGTAGATGTTGAAATGCTGTGTGAGGTCGGCTGTTGAGACCGGGTGGAGTGAGTATCGTCCGGGAGGCAGCTGAATCAGTTGGAGATCAAGGGTGGTGAGATCAGGAAGCCTGAGGTAGTTTGGGCTTCATGGAGGAACAAGTCCGGAAGTGGAGTATCAGGAGCGCCACAAGGGAGTGTGACGCAGTAAGAAAATTTTCTTAAGTTAGTTAAAAAATAGGATTTAGAGTGAAATCCGAACTTTTAGATTTGCAGAGAAGTAGTCCCCATGTGTTAGAGAGATAAAGTAGGACAAATAAAATAGTTGGAGTAAGGGTTTAAGGATGTGAAAAAGGAAAAAAAACAGTGTTGGTCTGCAGAGCTCTGCTTAGATGCGACCTCTTGCTATGATGGCAAACTCCGCCCCCAATTCTAAAACATTTAAATGTAATTTATCATAACTTTAAGGGGACAGTAAACACCACTAACATCAATATCTATTCTAAAAATCCACCCAGTAATAAAGAAAAGTTGCAGCCCATAATTATACCTAATGTATAATTAGTTTTTGATGTCTCCAAAATGGGCCCCCAAACTCCTCCTCCCTCTACCTTCTTGCTCAACATTCAATATTGTTTTCAATGCCTCGGCTCGTTCCCAAGGCTTTCAACTGTGTCATCACGCAGTGCAGATGACATAGAAACGCTACTCGCAAGGCGATGCGCACCACAATTTGTTTCCCATGTCTTCATTACCAGATGAGCAGAGTGAACGCTTTCAGTAGCAGACTGTCTGAAGCGTTCCACTTCCTGCTCAACCCGTTGCGCCTCTGCAATATTGTTCAATATATTATTATATTAAAATATATATATATATATATATATATATATATATAACAAATATACACACTATATACCCAGCTCTAAAATATACTGTTTTAAAACATGTAATATCATTTTATATCATTCAAATTATGTTTGTTATCATTTAGGTTCTGTATTGTTTTCCAATAACCTGTGTACTTTTCAGCACTGTCCGTCAAACACAGCACAGAAAAGTAGTTCTATGAAGGTTCCGGATTTTTCATTCCCCATAGACTTTGCGCATGCGCACATTCAGCGAATCATGTGGCTGACGATCCAATGATGCAAGCGCAACAGTACGTGCAGGGACATAAAAAATTATTTGCGAGTCGGTTACTAGAGGGGCATATGGAATTAAGAAGATATATCCTTAGGGGCTGAGTTTGGGGCCATTTTTAATGGTCCGGATTCACAGTTCGAACATAGAATGCAGCACCATACGATGTGACCTAGTATATTTGAAAGGTTGCAGACGTATCACCAGGATTAAATCTTTTGATTTAAAGTGAAGGTCCATTTTGATGAATTAGTACCCGTTTATTAATAAACCTATTAAAAACAAGGGCACTTTAATTCATCAAAATTGACATTTCACTGTTTTCTTCAAAAACGTACCTTTTAATCCTGAATGCCGCTCCAGCGATTCCCCCGGCCGTCGGAACCCTCTGCAGTGCAGACGTCAGAAATGACGAATCAGGCTTCCCCTCCAATCACTCAGCTTCCCCCCTGGGGAATCTTGGCCTGATGCAACGCTGTGATTGGAGGAAGCCGGATTCGTCATTTTGGACCCACGAAGATGGCTTGCAAAGGGCGGAGGAAGTGCTGGAGCGGCTGCCAGGATTAAAGGTAAGTTTTTGAAGAAAGAAACAGTGAAATGTCAATTTTGATTAATTAAAGTACCCTCGTTTTTAATAGGTTTATTAAAACCGGGCACTAATTCATCAAAATGGACCTTCACTTTAAGGTAATTATATAAGTAGTGTTTACTGTCCCTTTAAGTACAGCATGACAGCTCCTGTACCTATGTTCATCCCTTTACTCATGATTTTATTCTAAAAAAGAAAAAAACGGAATGAATGTTGGCTCCACATTTTACATACAAAACAATAGCAAGATGTTTAAAACAGTGACATCACTGTGTGTTTAGTGTTTAATTAAACTTGTTGACACTGTGTGCTTGTGACCCTGTATTCTTATCACTCATGGGTAAGCAAGAACAAACATGTGTTTGGAAAGGTACACCATGACATTTTAGTATATGTGGATTATGTGATTCACCAGTAATGTGTTAAATGTTTTTATGGTAAACAATTCATTACATTTTTTTTTTACTCACATCTCGCACACAATTATTTTCACTTGTGTTATATGTATAAAATGTAATTCAAGTAATGCCAATGCAAAATATTCTATTATCTATTAAAACCAGATTTAAAATAGTATACATGCCCTCAAGACTCCGTAGCAAACGTCTTCCAATGTATTTACCATGAGAAACATGCCTGTATATGTGTTCCCCAGTCAGCATTTTATGCAAGACAAGGCTCTCTCTCCCCACATTCCTTCAAGTTATTCTGGCCAGTTTACACAGCATGCAATGTGTGTGTCAGTGTCTCGCTGCATGCTACAGGATTAGCACAGAGCTAGCAGGAGCCTATCAATCAGATTATAGGGTATGCCGAGTAAAGGCTGAAGTCAGGCAAATCAGGGGTGTGACTGTGTTCAACACTACAGCTCAAGTACTGTACTACATTAATCAGAAAGCTGAAAGATTCTGAGCTCTAGTCTTAACAGATGTGTTGAATTCACAACTTCTGTTATTGACTAATAAAGTTATTCAAGAGGGGGGTTACGAAAACATGGCGCTTTAGGGCAGTAAGTAAAGTAGTGCTGGGATAGTGACTGCCACGAGGGGAGGTTTGAGGGCAGTATGGGGATCACAGTGGAAGTGAAGAAAGTGTATCCATACCCATTCCAGCATGTAGTTTCCAGCTACCTGAACAAGGTGAGTTACTAGGCACAGTGTGACTCGGGGCATAATGAATGGAAAACTGAGTCCTTACACAGTGACAATGCCCTACAAGTGCGTTCATAGTCAGTGACAATGTCCTACATGTGCGCTCTGCTCTGACAGTTCCCTGTGCTTGCCTTAGCTGATGTTTATATTATAATCGCTATTCGCTAAGGTGATTTTAAGCGTTGCGATTGAGCTAAGTACTATTTCAAAATGTTTAGAATTCCTGCTTTTCACAGTATACACAGTGCCTTTTACATTTACTGATATAGAATTATAATTCGTTACACATCACGTAACCATTCACCTCTTACATATTCTACTTCCGGGGCTGAGCTCTCACTACATAAATTGATGATAGTGCTCTGCCGATTTCTTTGATTCTTTCTTCTTTGTGACGTTACAACAACTAACATTCCAGCTATGGCAGCGTGTAATACAGTTATGTTAAAGGAGCCTGATCATATCTATTTTCTGTATTATGCATACATGTAATGTGCTATAGCCGTTGGAATCATAAGGCAGTCAAGTACTGTGAAATATTTGCCTGTAGTTATGTGGAGAAGAAACTATTTTAAATGCTTAAATATTGTTCTGAATATTCTTTATAGGAGTATTCTATGCTTTACAGAAATCTTACTACATTTAGTGAAACACCTTTTTGTAGAGATTGGTGTGTATGATGGATATAAATAATTATATCCACTCTTAAATTACAGGCACAATTTCACCATTGTGCCCTGAAAATTGCACTTTCTTTCTAGTAAATAAATAATTGATGTGGGCTAGAGGTTGCGGGGGGGGGGGGAGTGCACTAGCCACAGTGGGATTGAGACTGCTTTAGAAACAGCATCTCTTCATATGGGGGTCCATTTATTATTGTGCGGACAGACATGATCCAATATAGCGAACCATGTCCGCCGCAACAAAGATAAATGCCGACCGCATACCCTGCCAATCGTCCGCCAGCAGGGGGTGTCAACCGCCTCAGAGCAGGTGGACAGGTTATGGAGCAGCGATCTTTAGACACGTAGCTTGATAAATAGACCCCTTGGACTGTGACCTACAGTGACTTGTCACTTCTGCTTGGCTGTTAGATATGGAGCAAACATTTGAAAAGTGGTGGGCAGGAGAATAAGACCAAAGTAATATAAATAAAATTCTAAATAAAGTTATATCTTTTAATACTCTTAGGCAGCAAATCAAACACTAGCTCAAACCACTGGTATAGCTATGTGAGCTCTGTATTTAATTAACAGTGCTAAATATTTTTATCTTAAATAGACATTTAATAATAGATTCTTTAAAACTGCTCTCTGCTTTCCTCATTAATATTCTAGATTCTGGCCTTTAAAGTTAGCAAAAATGCACAGTAACACACTACATAGCATACACTTACACATGCACATACACACTACATAGCATACACTTACACATGCACATATACACACACTACATAGCATACACATGCACATATACACACACTACATACCATACACTTACACATTCACATATACACACACTCTACATAGCATACACTTACACGTGCAGATACACACACACACACACACACTACATAGCATACACTTACATATGCAAACACACTACATACCATACACTTACACATGCAGATACACACACACTACATAGCATACACATACACACACACACTACATAGCATACACATGCACATATACACACACTACATACCATACACATGCACATATACACACACTACATACCATACACTTACACATGCAGATACACACACTATACATAGCATACACTTACACATGCACAAATACACACACTCTACATAGCATACACTTACACATGCAGATACACACACACACTACATAGCATACACTTACATATGCACACACACTACATACCATACACTTACACATGCAGATACACACACTCTACATAGCATACACTTACACATGCAGATACACACACACACACACTACATTGCATGCACTTATACATGCACATACACACACACACACACTACATAGCATACACTTACACATGCTCATATACACACACTACATAGCTTACAGTTTTACATGCAGGCACACAGACACACTTATACATACATATGCACACAACACTACACAGCATACACTTATACATGCAGATACACACATGCATACACTTATACATGCAGATGCACACACACACACACACACAGTAAATGGCATACCCTTACATATGCAGATACACACACACACACACACACACACACTACATAGCTTACACTTATACATACAGATACACACTACACAGCATACACTTATACATGCAGATACACACTTATACATACAGATACACACACACACACACACTACATAGCTTACACTTATACATGCAGATACACACACACACACACTACATAGCATACACTTATACATGCAGATACACACACACACACACACACACACTACATAGCATTCTTATACATGCAGATACACACTTATACATACAGATACACACACATACTAAATAGCTTACACTTATACATGCAGATACACACACACTACATAGCATACACTTATACATGCAGATACACACACACACTACATTGCATACACTGACACATGCAGACACACACTACATGTCATACACTTATACAGGCAGATACACACACACACTACATAGCATACACTTATACATGCAGATACACACACACACACACACACACACTACGTAGCATAGCATACATTTATACATGCAGATACACACACACTACATAGCTTACACTTATACATGCAGATACGCACACTTCATAGCTTACATTTATACATGCAGACACACACACTACATAGCATACACTTATACATGCAGATACACACACACACACACACACACACACACTACATTGCATACACTGACACATGCAGACACACACTACATGTCATACACTTATACAGGCAGATACACACACACACACACACACACACTACATAGCATACACTTATACATGCAGATACACACACACACTACATAACATAGCATACATTTATACATGCAGATACACACACACACACACACACTACATAGCTTACACTTATACATGCAGATACGCACACTTCATAGCTTACATTTAGACATGCAGACACACACACTACATAGCCTATACTTATAAATACAGATACACACACACACACTACACAGCTTACACTTATACATGCAGATACACACACTTATACATATACACACACACACTACACAGTATACACTTATACATGCAGATACACACACTTCATAGCTTACATTTATACATGCAGACACACACACTACATAGCCTACACTTATACATGCAGATACACATACACACTTATAGGTACAGATATACACACACACTATCATATATGGGTATCTAAGTCATTGGATGGGGTCCTGGGGTTGGCAAGCACATTAGCTGGCAGTCTGAGGCTGACACTGTTTGTTACCCTGGTGTTGCACTGCTTATCATATAAAACTGAAGGCATGCTAGTATTATCACCAGGGGTTAGACGTCATCACTACCAGGGGTTAGAGGTCACCATTACCTGAGGTCAGAGGGTATACAGCCTTCTTACTCCTACTTAACCCACACACCATTCATTTTCCACAAAGAATCTAACAGGTATATAACCCTGGGAGAGAAAAGCCAGCTGCTTCTGAGTATGGGCACAATAGAATTTAAATGCATGGGACAATGCGGGACAGATGGCTAGCAACGCGGGACAGACCCCTAAAATCAGGACTGTCCCGCGAAAATCGGGACAGTTGGGAGGTATGCTATACAGCACTGCTTTGGTGTCAGGTGGAAGATAGTGAGGGGTCTGGCATCTAGCAGGCTAAATCAGACTGTGTGAAAGTAGATACAATCTCAGTTCATGCTATGAAAGTTTTTTTTTTTTCTAGATTTTAAATTCATGTCCGATACTTTTTTTGTGTGGGTATAAATGACAGTTAACGGGACATTATACACTAGATTTTTCTTTGCATAGATGTTTTGTAGATTATCCATTTATATAGCCCATACAGTTTAAAAAAAAAAAGATAGTTTTGCTTATTTTTAAATAACATTGCTCTGATTTTCAGACTCCTAACCAAGCCCCAAAGTTTTAGGAGAATACCGACGTATACCTACTCCAACTTGCTTCTGTTTGTGTAAAGGGTCTCTTCATATGGAAAGGAAGGGGGGGGGGGGTCTCTGCTATTTCCCACTTGCAGTGGGTGTTCCAGTAACCTACTAAACTGGAAGATTCTAAGTAAGTTTTTAAACGGTTTTATACTGGATTTTTAGATCAGTATCTGTGCATATTATTCTTTATAGTAGTGTCTATTACATGCAGTTATATGAAAATTGGTGTCTACTGTCCCTTTAAGCTGTTTATTAATAGATTTCCTGGCTAACACAAAAATATAGAATTTCATATGTTATTAGGCTTTTGTTTATAAAAAAAATATGACATGCATATACATTTTTGTGCTTTATAGCTCAAAGCTAAACAAATTTACTTATTAATCAATGACAAAAAAGTTTATGCTTGAAATAAACTTTTGTAGTGAAAAATGTACGGAATACTCTATTGATCATTGCAATAAAACAGTTTTTTTTAGCAACCTTTGACCTTTTGGCTTGGACTCTTCTACTCTCCAGTTCTGTGATTCTGACCCTTTACTGCCCGACTGTTGCCAAATCTGCTTTGTCTGACTACACCTTGGCCACTAGATTGGTCACGTCCTGGGTCTTATCCCTTGTGCTGGGACTGTGTTTTCCTATTAGTCACTTCCCAACCTATTGGTCCTTTCCTGGACTGACATCATACTACTGGCTGTAATAACTTAGTCCATGGTAATTAATATTATGGGGATGGCCATAATGTGTCTCCCATCCAAAAATTATATAGATGAGCATTCTGGCCCATTTTTGATAGTTAGTGTTCCTTTTTTTGGAGTGACTGTGTCATGTTTCCATGGTAGTAAGTGACTTTTTTTATAAATAAATTCATTTTTTTTACTGTATGAGAAAATAAAGGCTATACTGATACATCACAACTGATGTTCACAGTAATATATTCCAAGGACATCAAATATTCAGGTGTTTTAAAGAATATTTCTTATGTTATTTTGCATTATAAGCGTTCTTTGTGAACATTCCACATTTATTTTGTGTGACAATTCTGGCAGTATTTAAATGCATCTATATTAAAATGTTCTTGCCAGAAGCAAATAACTCCTCAATCAGAGCTTGAAAGTGTATGTCATGTAACAGTCCATAAAAGATGAGAAGTTCACCTTGAATGCTGGGCAATAAATTCAACTCACTCATGTCTCACAAGCTCTGCAGCCACTAAAGGGATATTGCTTGCAGAATCTAAAGCATGAACGTTCGATGTTTGGCTTTGTTTATCTCATTGATAATGCACAATATTTTTTATATTTTTTTTTTCTAGTTATAGTAACAACTAGAACTGCAATGAGAAAATACTGATATTTTTCTTTTCCTAAAGAGCTATTTTATGTAACTACATAAAATAGCAGTAGAAAAACTGATATACCAAGCTCACTGAAGTCAAAGCAATACATACTTGTCCATTTTATAATATTTTAAAATGCATAAATATGTATGTGTGTGTGTGTATATATATATATATATATATATATATATATATATATATACATTAATATATAAGCCATACAGATATAATAAACAGTAAGAAAATGATATAGTTATGTGAAACTCCCTATCTTCAACACAGTGGAGCCAGATTATTTGTGGTATGTGTGTGTATATGTGTATATATATATATATATATATATATATATATATATATATATATATATTATTTTCAAATAGGACTGCACTCACTGGGTTTAAGCATAAAAACTTATTTTATTGTGGTAACGTTTCGGAGTCCACAGTCTCCTTCCTCAGACCAGAACAAACATGCAAGTGAACATAGTGCCTTATATACACATTAAGCCCCACCCATCTACCAACATGTGTGTGAATTGCGCCAAAACCGTGGTTGTCATGGTGATGGCCCCTTCTACCAAACAATGTTGCCATACTACTAACATAATGAAATATATTGAGCAGATATATAAACATACCATTATAGCAATGTATATCCATGTAGAACAACGTTTAAAATATCAGGCTGCAATAGGTTAACAGTATTCCAGCACGAGATGCATGTTATACAGTCACACTTAGTGTAGAAAAAACAAGTCATCATAGCTTATCTCCTCTATCTAGCTACCTGGTTTGTAATATGAATCCGTTAACGTCCATAGTTGTGGTTTATATCACAGTCACTTAATCACATATTGTTTGAGTCAGCGTTGTACAGTAATGGAGCATCTATGCTACTGTTTTTGCAACCGCATCTTATCTATCAAGTCAATCACATCTTTGTTAATATTGTTAATATTAGCTGTCAACAAAGTAAGGAGTCATACCTTATGTTAGGATGCCCATGTCTCCAGTCCGGATTGTTAATTGTGGTCCGCAAAAAAGACATATGTGCTGCTGTCAAGCTCCGAGCTGTGAAACCCAGAGGCGCTGAGCAGAGAGCTCCGGCGTCTGTAGTGTGAATCTTCCAACCGCATGGCTAATTAGCATATGCGGCTGACGTCACCCATGTTCCTATTATGTTTGTAGCCACAGAAACCACGGTGCGTTCCACAACTTCAAGCCCCACCAAGGTTATCAGAGTGGTGTGAGCGAGTTAGTCAGATGGTACTATGTGGCCATGCTGCAGTAAAACACTAAATCACATAGTGTAGCATTGGAGGGAGATTGTCTCAAGTGTGGAGAGGCAGGGTATTAAGTCTAGTTACGGTAGGGGGTATTTTACCTTTTGCAAAATATATAATGTATAGCTAAAGGGTCTTGTCTCCTATTCAGCTATTTGGGGATAATTGCTAAGGACCCAGTACCCATCCCTTGTCAAGTAATAGCATCTGTAGTAACAAACAGGTCATTTGGGAAAGCTCAAAAAAATAAAAATAAAATAAAAAATAAACATAAAGATAAAGATTATACTATAAGCAGCACAACATATTTACGGTCAAACACAATATTATATCCCACATATCTCATAAATTCAGGTAGCATATCATATTATTCTTCAAGCTTTAAGTGTATATTGGCTCCTTGTGTCTGGACACCATTGTGTCCATATAGTGGAACCTCAAAATGTATCATTGGTTCACTATTTATAAATGGCAATCAAGGAAGGACATGCAATCCAGCTTAGTTCTAGTCCATCCATCAGCAGTTACATAGTGTTGACTCTTTTTTATAAGGTGGAGGTATAGTGGTCACATTACCTCATTCACTCTGCTGAGTTAGGGGAGGTGTCAAGGTACCCTAACATTACCTATGTGTCATCCCTTCGTATGTTTTGTTTTCTTGTTTCCATACGTGTAGGTCACCTCTGGAAAGGCCAAACAGAGACTCATGAGTGGTAAGGAGGCCCATCCTAGTGTGTATCACATTATGTAACATGAAACCCACTGGTTGGTATTCCAACCCTCATGTCTAGTCAGGCTCAAGGCGGTCCATCTTAGTGTGTATCCCAGAGCAACAAATGACTATCCTTGGTTGGTCTCAAGCTCCTTGCTGTGTTCCACTATAGCGGGCGATTCACCACGGGTGAATCATCACAGGTATGGGATCAGTGGTATTTAGCCACTCCACACTGGTGTCAGAGGAAGCAATGCCAATCATTAGACATATTTAGGCCCTTAGGATGTAGGGTACCAAGTCTGTGTATCCACCTAGTTTCCCTCTGAAGTAGGGCTTTGTCTCTGTCACCTCCTCGTTTAAGTGGTGGAACGTGGTCAATCAAGACTAATCTTATGGCCAAACATAAGGTGATGGACCTAAGATTCGTCTTGATAATGTATAGCTAAACGTTGTTCTACATGGATATACATTGCTATAATGGTATGTTTATATATCTGTTCAATATATTTCATTATGTTAGTAGTATGGCAACATTGTTTGGTAGAAGGGGCCATCACCATGACAACCATGGTTTTGGCGCAATTCACACACATGTTGGTAGATGGGTGGGGCTTAATGTGTATATAAGGCACTATGTTCACTTGCATGTTTGTTCTGGTCTGAGGAATAAAATAAGTTTTTATGCTTAAACCCAGTGAGTGCAGTCCTATTTGAAAATACTGTGAATACTACTGACCTGGCACCCCGGTTGATGACTGAAGGAGATTGTGAGTGCAGATACACATGGAGGAGATATATATATATATATATATATATATATATATATATATATATATATATATATATATATATATATATATACATATATACACCAACATCTCATTTTATTAACATCCAGCATCATGCGCTTTCCAACAGGTATGAAAAAATACGTGATACGTCACACATGTCGTCATAGCAACCGTTCGCTCAGCAGTGAGTGTCAGGTGTCAATGTTAAAAACATGCATAAACATAGTGACAGGAGCAATGTATTCCACAATCTGTCAGAGGTGCAATGTCTGGAGGCATACAGTGGGAACTACAGTTAGCCATACTGCATAGTAACAAATAAACGGATCCTTATGTCACATTCTCAAACAAGTGGAGTAGTTAATCTTGGTATTGGCCGTGAGCGGTATAACACCAGATCGACATGTTAATTAAGGTGTATCTTGCTACCTAATGGTTATAGGCAAATGGGGCATATTATGAGGCCTCTAGAACATATACAACATATGTACCAGAATGTTACCATTAAGAGGTAGTATATGAACATCATAATTACAGGGATAAGTGCATCGTTAAAGTCACTCCATGTAACTCAGGACATCCTATCTAATTATAGCCATAAAGCCAGCAATATCTTAAAAGGGGGGATAAGAGCCTTGTATACCCATATATAAGCAATAACACTACTGGAATAAGTACATAATAGAAGTCCATCTAGCTATATCCTGACATAATCCCTAATTTTAACTATAGAGCAAGCCTTAAGGTACAGGGGGACATCATATCAAAAGGCAACATGGCAATATTTCTAGCCTGTAGAAAACCAATATAATATAGTACAATACAAACCCCCACTTGACCATCTAATCCACATATGATCATAATCCACATATGATCAAAACTACACAGATGTAAGGGCCATGTCAAGACAATCAAAAAGTGTAAATATAAAAAGACTGCAGATTTTGTTAATGGAAGTAAATTGGAAAGTTTAAAATTGCTGCTATATCTGAATCGTGAAAGTTTAATATTGACTTGAGTGTTCCTTTTAAACTCAACTGGAACTTTTTTGTTAATATATATATATATATTAATAATTATTTGAAAAAGAAGGCATCTAAGCTAAGGAGCATGACAATTTTTGGTTCAGTACACTGCGTAGCACCTTTTTTCATTGGTGGTGTCCAGTCAGCAAGGACAACCCAGGTTGTGAACCAAAAATGGACCAGCTTCGAAACTTACATTCTTGCTTTTCAAATAAAGATAGCAAGAGAATAAAGAAACAATGATAATATGAGTAAATTAGAAAGTTGCTTAAAATTGCATGCTCTATCTGAATCATGAAAGAAAAAAAATTGGGTTCAGTGTCTCTTTCAAGGGGCATGAAACATGACTATTTTTTTAAACACATTTGAAACTTCTTTGTTGAAGGGGCAGCTATCCAAGAATACCAAGATAATGAAGCAAATATAATAGGAGTAAATAGGAAAGTTGTTTAAAATTGCATACTTTATCTGAATCATTGGGGTTTTATGTCTTTTTAACTTTTCTATCCTTTTAATAGCCCTTTAAATATTATTGAATCTTTCCAAGGCAGCCCAGTATATGAGCTTGTTTTTGTGTGTTAAATGCTTTAATGAAAACTTTACTTTGGTCTGTCACTTGCTACTTCGAGATCAAGCAGATTAGACTAACACATTCCTTCAGAAAATCTGTGTAGTGTTTCCATGTGTATATGACAGTGTGTGTTTCTGTGTATGTATATATGTGTATATTATATGTATGTATGTAAAATATATTATGGGGTTGATTTATTAAATGCTTCGCAAGCCTTTCGACCCCCCTACGACTGCAGGTTCTCACAAGAACTTGCAGTCCGTATTTAACAAGCAGTGGTCATCAGACCGCTGCTTTCCTAACCTTTCACCACCTCTAAGGTGGAGAATTTCAATCTCCTGACAGCTTCTGCCCACGCGTGATTGGCTGTGCATGGGCCTGGGGGCGGGATTGCACGCAAGCGCAAAATAGTGCTTGTGTGCAATGCTGAATTCGGCCAGCGGAATTCAGCCCGCCAGAGGCGAGCTGCGGCACACAGGGGAGCGTATATGCGCCCCTGTCGGCCGCAGCTTGATAAATCGACCCTTATATATGTGTATATTATATGTATATATGTAAAATATATAGTACACTGATGCAGTACTTAGTTACCCAGAACAATATTGTGCAAAATATACAACCCCCAATTTGAAAAAGCTGGTACAATATGGAAAAATGTCATTTGAAATTCAATTCACCCTGTACTATATTGAAAACACATTAACACATTATTTGATGTTTTACTTTGGGGAATTTAATGTATTTTTGAAAATATGCACTCATTTGAAATCTGATAACTGCAACACACTCCAAAAAATTTACGACAGTCGACTGTTTACCACTGTGTAACATCACCTTTTCTTTTAACAACACTTATTAAGCATTGGGCACTGAAGATACAAGTTTGTTAAAGTTTAGCAAGCGGAATTTTCCCCCATTCATCTATCATGCATTTCTTCAGGTACACAACTCTACGGGGCCTTTGTTGTCTTATTTTGTGCTTCATAATGCCCCACGCATTCTCAATCGGAGACAGGTCAGGACGGCAGGCAGGCTATGCTAGCACCCTCACTCTCTGCTTACGTAACCATGAACTTGTAATCCAGGCAGAATGTGGTTTGGTGTTGTCCTGCTGGAAAATGCGGGGACTTCCGTGGAAAGGACGACGTCTGGATGGCATTTATATGCTGCTCTAAAATGTATACATATCTTTCTGCATTAATGGTGCACTCACAAATGTGCAAATTACCCATGCCATGGGCACTGAAACACCCCTATACCATGACAGACGCTGGGTTTTGGACCTGATGCTGATAACAGCTTGGATGGTCCTTTTCCTCTTTTGAGGATGGTATGATTAATTATGCTCCGCATTGATTATTAAATGATGTTAAATTTATAACAATAATCCTTATCAAAATTATTTTGTTTAGCTATTTCTCTTTTCTACTGTAGATGACAAAGAAATATTACTTCTCAGGAAGGTAACATAATATTGCATCATATAAAAAATATTTATGGGGGGCGTGTCTGGAAGGCGGCCATGATCAACAGCAATTTCATGAAGCTCCTCAAGTGAATTTAAATACATGTTGAATATCTCTTCTCAAACTTGACATTTCGCACTGAAATTTATTAAGCTCACATTGGAGAAGAAAGGGAGCTGAATGAGACCTTAATCTATATGATATCCTCTACTGGGTTTAAACAGATAGAACCTAGAAGGTAGGCCGCAACTACATTACACGCATACACCACCCCCCTCAAGTACTATTATTATTATTATCATCAGGTATTTGTAGAGTGCCAACAGATTCCGCAGCGCTATAAACATAGTCGGTGTACAGGATAGCTTTTGTAGGGGTCAAGTGGGTAGAGGGCCCTGCCGAGAGTTTCACTGTTGTAGTCGGCTCTTATGAAGCGATCTGTAAACAGCTGGGCCCATAGGCTTACAATCTAAGGGGTTCAAGGGGAAAGCAATGGTGTTAGGAAAGGTTAGTGTTGGTTGTATGCATCCCTGAATAGTAGAGTTTTTAGGGAATGCTTGAAGCTGTTAAAACTAGGGGAGAGTCTTATGGAGCGAAGCAGGGAATTCCACAAGATGGGAGCCAGTCTGGAGAAGTCCTGTGAATGTGAGGAAGTAACAGGAGAGGAGGAGATCCTGAGCTGATCGAAGGGGACGGGAGGGAGAGTATATAGAGACAAGTTCTGAGATGTAGGAGGGAGCAGTGCAGTTGAGAGCTTTATATGTCAGGGTGAGGATCTTATGTTTAATCCTAGAGGCAAGAGGAAGCCAGAGATCCTGAGCTGATCGAAGGGGACGGAGGGAGAGTATCTAGAGACAAGTTCTGAGATGTAGGGGGGAGCAGTGCAGTTGAGAGCTTTATATGTCAGGGTGAGGATTTTATGTTTAATCCTAGAGGCAAGAGGAAGCCAGTGAAGGGATTGGCAGAGAGGTGCAGCAGATGAAGAGCGACGAGTAAGGAAGATGAGCCTGGCAGAGGCATTCATAATGGATTGTAAAGGAGCTATGCGGCAGCTAGGTAGACCAGAGAGGACGGAATTGCAGTAGTCGAGGCAGGAAAGGATGAGAGAGTGGATTCAAATCTTAATTGTATCTTGTGTAAGGAAATGTCTAATTTTAGCAATGTTTTTAAGGTGGAAGCGGCAGGCTTTAGCCAAGGACTGGATGTGAGGAGTGAAGGAAAGATCTGAGTCAAGTGTGACCACAAGACATCGGGCAAGCAATTTTGGGGGTGGAGACATTGGAAGAAGGGGGGAAAATAAGGAGTTCAGTTTTGGCGAGATTTAGCTTAAGGTAGTGAGAGGACATCCAAGATGAGATGTGAGAAAGACAGTTAGTGACACGGGTTAGTAAGGAAGGAGTACCCAAATTACCCGAGTAGAGCAGTATTAATCTGCTATAATTTACTACACAAGCCAGAACATTACATAAAGCTGATAATATGGAGGACTTCCATGCTATATTGCAAGCTAAACTAGAAGCCTTGGGTCAACTAATAGATTGCAGGTTTACGGACTTGAGAGACATTTGCCAAGCGTCAAGTCTGGTGGGCTCACCTCCTAAAGTACAAGGAGACATTCCGGTGAATGCGGACACTGCATGGCCTGATGAATCTGCAGACCCGCGACCTGGACCGACCTCACGTGCTGTGTCGCACAGCCCTAACTTAACGCCTCAATTTCAAGTACTGAAGGGTCTCATACCTGAGGAACAGCACACAGATTGTTCATTGTTACCCTTGGCTCCCCTGGGAAGGGACGCGGCCGGTCCCCGCTTGGGTAAGGAGGGCTTCGCAACTATACAGGGAAGGAGACTTTCAGTTATTACCAGGCACCCAGAAGTGCTGAAGATCTTGGCCAGCAGTGCACAGTGGAGCGACAGCGTGGGGATACTGTTGAGTAAGCAGTTGCGGTTCTGGTCCGCCATGTCTCTTACCGGTGACTATGCAGC
Source organism: Bombina bombina (assembly GCF_027579735.1). Taxonomy (NCBI): domain Eukaryota; kingdom Metazoa; phylum Chordata; class Amphibia; order Anura; family Bombinatoridae; genus Bombina; species Bombina bombina. The sequence continues at coordinate 414,775,957 of NC_069504.1, forward strand.
TGGATGTATAACATTACGAGTTGTGTTCTACTTCTTAATTGCTGCAAAAGAGTGGGTGTTGGGTAGTACTGGACGCTTTGCAGTGGATGCCATACTTTCCCATGCTCGTATTGAACTCCTAGATTGTTGTAGGTTTTGGACATTCTAGCAGAGGGTGTGCAATCAGGTTTATGGATCCTCATCATTACACGCATAACTATGTCATTTTTTTATTTTTTCTTCTGCATAACCTTATGCTTAGTGTTAGCATTTTGCATGTGATGTGTAATACCAGATATGTGACTGTTAATGTTGCATGCAGATTCTACCAGGTCTGCTGAGGGGGTATGTACATATATAACTGAGATCACTAAATCAGACTAGAGTTACTAACTTCTGATGGTAAATATTTTACTTCTCTATTTTAGAAGGCTTATAGTGTATACATGAGACATACTAAGCCTCACTAGAAGTCCATAATATATCTTATCATTGGATCTTATAACTACATACATAACTATGTCATTACTTATATTATACACAGCCTTATGTTTTTAGTTCATAGTTTACATATAAGGGGCAATATTATGTGTGTAACTGGGCTTGCCTTTAAGGATGGCTATAGATTTCTTCTAACCTACTAAATATGTATTCCTATATATAATTCGGTTCGCTGAGCTAGATTACATATATCAACCCTGAGTGGCGAGTGTTCCGCTTCTATGATGGGGATCCTAAAATGTTTTTATATACATAAACAACAGATCCCGTATGAACATCTATATTGTGACGCTCCTCAAATACTTAGCCCTACACAAAGTTTTTCCCCAACATACAGGGAGTATATTTCTCTCCACAAATGGGGGTACAGTTATTCACTGAGCTATGAAAGGTATAACTGGGACGTATTGAGTCTTGGCAGAAGCTGTCTCTAATGTATCTTTTACTTAATAAAACCCATCTCATACTGTCCCAAGAGCTTCTTAGTTTATAAATAAAGAGAGATATGTCATTATGTTATTTGAATCAAGGTTAATGTGCATGGAGTTTCATCTGATAATTTTTTTTTTTTTTTTTTGTTGAAAACAGCTTTATTCAAGTAAAAAAGTATTGAAGTTACAGCGGTGTGGAGACGCAGCTCCAGCCTGTCATATTACAGGAAAAAGAAAGGATGAGAGTAAATCAAACAAAGCTGTTTCCTTTTAACTTCTATTAACACAAATATTACTTGGTCCAACCGGAGGGCTCCCCTCACTGAAAGTCCCTGTCCGTTATCCTCTCTCAGCACCAGACCATTGAGTAGCAGGGAGAAATGTTAAATGATATCCATCCTAGCGGGGAGTCAGGTGTCTGTAGCGTGTGTTACTACGGGGTCCAACTGTAGGGAGGTAATGTTTGGTGTTATGTATGTTTCCCAAGTCACCTTCATTTCGGCATACATATCCATCCTCTCTGTTTGCATGTAATGAAACTCCTCTAGGTCCAGACTCTCTGTTACCCTCAATTTCCACATTGATAAGAGTGGGGCATCTTTGCTCTTCCAGTTTTTAACTATTAAGAATTTAACACTATTGGTCATGATGTAAAACCGTTTTTTATGTGGTTTATGTTTAATCCTGGGGGGTTTGTTAAGTAACCAAATTAAGGGGTTTAGTGGAAATGTTGTTTCGAAAATTTTCTCTATTTCTGTGATTGTCTCTCTCCAGAAATTCTGGATTGAGGAGCACCACCACCATATGTGGGCCATGTCGCTGCCAACATGTCCGCAACGCCAGCAGATGTTAGCAGAGTTTGGAAATATTCTATTTATTCTGCGGGGTGTATAGTACCATCTATGCAGAATCTTCAGATTCAGCTCGAGTGATGCGGATGAAGATGATTTAAGTGTGGACTGTATGATTTGAGAGCTCGTTTGTGGTAAAATTATTAGTCCCAAGTCTTTCTCCCATCTCTCAATGTATGGCAGAGTGTGGCCTGGTTGTAACTGAGTTAGTATTTTATAGATCAATGAAATTGTATGTCTTGGAGGGGAGGATCTAATGAACAGACTTTCGAAGTTAGTGAGAGGTCTAGTCATGTTTGGAGAGTGTGGGTGTGTGTTTAAGAGGTTATGTACTCTATGGTAGGTAAACCATTGTTCAAAACATGTAAGACCCTGAGAAATCAGATCGTGCTGTAGTTTTAGTTTTTCATTTTGAAGGAGACAGTGCAAAGGTATGTCTACATCCTGTGCCAAGGTCTAACATTCAGTTTTCTATCAAAGATGTAAGTGGGGACGGTTTAGAAGAGATGAATGGATATTGTAGCAAATTAAGTTCCCAATTTTTAAAGGTCTCTAATATGAGCGGATTGGCCGTGTATGCGGAGACTTCTTTCTTCGTGAGAGGCCAGCAAAAGGAGCTAATGAGTTTAGTTCGCAAGATTCTAAGTTCTATCGTGACCCATGCTTTGTGTGTATTATTCATATATAAGTCTAGGATGCGTTGTAAGAAGATTGCGCTTCTGTATGTTTTAAGATTGGGTAATCCTAGGCCCCCTTGAGTCTTGGGGGATGTCATTATGTGTTTTTGAATCTCATCTGTGATAATTTTAAGATGTTTCTGGTTATCTATGACAGGTCTTTTCTGACCACTCATTAAAGGGACAGTCTAGGCCAAAATAAACTTTCATGATTCAGATAGAGCATGTAATTTTAAACAATTTTCCAATTTACTTTTATCACTAATTTTGCTTTGTTCTCTTGGTATTCTTAGTTGAAAGCTTAACCTAGGAGGTTCATAGGCTAATTTCTTAGACATTGAAGCCCACCTCTTTCAGATTGCATTTTAACAGTTTTTCACCACTAGAGGGTGTTAGTTCACATATTTCATATAGATAACACTGTGCTCACGCACGTGAAGTAATCTGGGAGCAGGCACTGATTGGCTAGACTGCAAGTCTGTCAAAAGAACTGAAAAAAGGGGCAGTTTGCAGAGCCTTAGATACAAGATAATCACAGAGGTTAAAAGTATATTATTATAACTGTGTTGGTTATGCAAAACTGGGAAATGGGTAATAAAGGGATTATCTATCTTTTAAAACAATAAAAATTCTGGTGTAGACTGTCCCTTTTAAATAATGAATATATATATAAGTTAAATTATATTATCCCCTCCTACAATTAACATGATAATTTCTTATTAATTTTTTACCAATTGACATTAGATCTCATACTATCAGGCGAACTAATCTGCTTGAGAGGATTGCTTACTTAATTATATAAAACTAAAAAATAGGTATCATTACCCAGCAGAAATATTAAGTATATATACATCAAGCTTGTTTAGTTGGGTTTTCACATTTAGTTTGGATACTTATATGTGTTTAAGATATATCACCTATGAAGATGTCTGTATTTTGTGGCATTGTTTTCTTTTATGTTGTATATGTACAGACTATTACATATCTAAGATGTTGTGTATATCATTACAGTAACCATATTGTTATGCTAAATACCTTAATAAAAATTTCTGATTTAAAAAAATAAATATTTATGAACCTCTTTAGCTTTAAATGCCTTTATACTGTAGTTTTGACATGAACGCCAAGCTAAGATGCACTGCCTCCTTCAGTGTAAAAGATAAACATTTGCAAAACTGGAAAGGAACACAATGAACTGCTTGATTTCCTTTAAGATCAAGGGTTGGATAGACTTAAATGTGTCAATGCTTTTTGTAGGCAGCGATTGAAAGTAGATTTCCTGGGCTTGAAGTTTGTTCAACTGTCTATTCTACATCAAATAACATATAGCACAGAGTTATATGTATGTTTGTATTCCCACTTGCTTCTGAAAATCTGCCCAAAGAGCCCCTAATTTGTAGGGATATCTGATACCTTGATTATTAAATTGCATTTTGTTTCAGTGAGCAGAATCTTAGTGTTCTGGATGTATACACCAGCAGATGGCTCGGTAGTGGCATGTTACACTGAGCAAGTTGTTGGCTTACATGATGTTATTTGTCTTGCGTGCTGGCTCAGTTTGCTGTTTGCATTTTGTGTGTGTGTTCCTTTAATTAGAAATAATTTGCTATATGAGCTAATGGTCACTAAGAGGCCTAGTTATCAACGTGTCTACTTACCTGCCTTCGCCGGCCCAATACGCCCGCCTAAGCTCGCCTACCATCGCCGCCGCGGACCTGAAAAATCTCGCCAAAGTTATCAATAAAGCTATCAAAAAGCCGTGCACCAAGTACGGGGCGATGAGCAGCGGACTGTGATAGTTATCACTCATCCGATCTCGCTGCTCTTTGGCTTTTTGACAGCTTTATTGACAAGCTGTCACTAAGCACTCACACTAACTATACTGTTCTACCCCCTATACCGGAGCCCCCCCGCAACTAAATAAAGTTGTTAACCCCTAAACCGCTGCTCCCGGACACCGCCGCAACTATATTAAATGTATTAACCCCTAAACCGACGCTCCCGGAGCCCACCGCCACCAACATAATACCTAGTAACACCTATCCTGCCCCCCTATACCGCTGCCACCTATAATACATTTTTTAACCCCTATCCTGCCGATCCCGGACCCCGCCGCAACTAAATAAATGTATTAACCCCTAAACCGCTGCTCCCGGACCCCGCCGCCACCTATATTAAACTTATTAACCCCTATCCTGCCTCCCCTACACCGTCGCCACCTATAATAAATTTATTAACCCCTATCCTGCCCCCCCTATCCCGCCGCCACCTATAATAAATTTATTAACCCCTATCCTGCCCCCCTACACCGCCGCCACTATAATAAAATTATTAACCCCTAAACCTAAGTCTAACCCTAACACCCCCCTAACTTAAATATTAATTAAATACATCTAAATAAATTTAACTCTTATTAAATTAATTATTCCTATTTAAAACTAAATACTTACCTTTAAAATAAACCCTAATATAGCTACAATATAACTACTAATTATATTGTAGATATCTTAGGATTTATTTTTATTTTACAGGCAAATTTCAATTTATTTTAACTAGGTACAATAGCTATTAAATAGTTATTAACTATTTAATAGCTAGCTAGTTAAAATAAAGAGAAATTTACCTGTAAAATAAAAACGTAAGTTAACACTACACTATACTTAAATAAATTATTTCTATTTAAAACTAAATACTTACTTGTAAAATAAACCCTAAGATAGCTACAATATAATTAATAATTACATTGTAGCTATTTTAGGATTTATATTTATTTTACAGGTAACTTTGTATTTATTTTAGCTAGTTAGAATAGTTATTAAATAGTTATTAACTATTTAATAACTACCTAGCTAAAAGAAATACAAAATTACCTGTAAAATAAATCCTAACCTAAGTTACAATTAAACCTAACACTACACTATCATTAAATTAATAAAATAAATTACCTACAAATAACTACAATTAAATACAATTAAATAAACTAACTAAAGTACAAAAAATAAAAAAAGCTAAGTTACAAAAAATAAGTTACAAACATTTCAAAAATATTACAACAAATTTAAGCTACTTACACCTAATCTAAGCCCCCTAATAAAATAACAAAGCCCCCCAAAATAAAAAAATGCCCTACCCTATTCTACATTTAAAAGTTAACAGCTCAATTACCTTACCAGCCCTTAAAAGGGCCTTTTGCGGGGCATGCCCCAAAGACAACAGCTCTTTTGCCTGTAAAATAAAAATACAACCCCCCCAACATTAAAACTCACCACCCACATACCCCTACTCTAACCCAAACCCCCCTTAAATAAACCTAACACTACCCCCTGAAGATCATCCTACCTTTAGCCGTCTTCAGCCAGCCGACCACCGATGGAACCGAAGAGGAGATCCGGAGCGGCAGAAGTCATCATCCAAGGGGCGCTGAAGAAGTCTTCCATCCGATTGAAGTCATCATCCAGGCGGCGTCTTCAATCTTCATCCATCTGGAGCGGAGCGGAACCATCTTCAGACGAGCCTAGGTGGAGCCATCTTCTTCCACCGACGACTGAACGACGAATGACGGTTCCTTTAAGTGACGTCATCCAAGATGGCGTCCCTCGAATTCCGATTGGCTGATAGGATTCTATCAGCCAATTGGAATTAAGGTAGGAAAAATCTGATTGGCTGATCCAATCGGATTGAACTTCAATCAGCCAATCAGATTGAGCTCGCATTCTATTGGCTGTCCCGATCAGCCAATAGAATGCGAGCTCAATCTGATTGGCTGATTGGATCAGCCAATCAGATTTTTCCTACCTTAATTCCGAATGGCTGATAGAATCCTATCAGCCAATCGGAATTTGAGGGACCCCATCTTGGATGACGTCAATAAAGGAACCGTCATTCGCCGGTGGAAGAAGATAGCTCCGCGTAGGCTCGTCTGAAGATGGCTCCGCTCCGGATTGGATGAAGATTGAAGATGCCGCCTGGATGATGACTTCAATCGGATGGAAGACTTCTTCAGCGCCCCTTGGATGATGACTTCTGCCGCTCCGGATCTCCTCTTCGGTTCCATCGGTGGTCAGCTGGCTGAAGACGGCTAAAGGTAGGATGATCTTCAGGGGGGTAGTGTTAGGTTTATTTAAGGGGGGTTTGGGTTAGAGTAGGGGTATGTGGGTGGTGGGTTTTAATGTTGGGGAGGGTTGTATTTTTATTTTACAGGCAAAAGAGCTGTTTTCTTTGGGGCATGCCCTGCAAACGGCCCTTTTAAGGGCTGGTAAGGTAATTGAGCTGTTAACTATTTTAATTTAGATTAGGGTAGGGAATTTTTTTATTTTGGTGGGATTTGTTATTTTATTAGGGGGCTTAGATTAGGTGTAAGTAGCTTAAAATTGTAATATTTTTGAAATGTTTGTAAACTTATTTTTTTTATTTTTTGTAACTTGGCTTTTTTTATTTTTTGTACTTTAGTTAGTTTATTTAATTGTAGTTATTTGTAGGTAATTTATTTAATTAATTTAATGATAGTGTAGTGTTAGGTTTAATTGTAACTTAGGTACTTAGGTTAGGATTTATTTTACAGGTAATTTTGTATTTCTTTTAGCTAGGTAGTTATTAAATAGTTAATAACTATTTAATAACTATTCTAACTAGCTAAAATAAATACAAAGTTACCTGTAAAATAAAATTAAATCCTAAAATAGCTATAATGTAATTATTACATTGTAGCTATCTTAGGGTTTATTTGACAGGTAAGTATTTAGTTTTAAATAGGATTAATTTAGTTAATAAGAGTTATAATATTTAGATTTATTTAATTAATATTTAAATTAGAGGGGTTGTTAGGGTTAGACTTAGGTTTAGGGGTTAATAATTTTATTATAGTTGCGGCGGTGTAGGGGGGCAGGATAGGGGTTAATAAATTTATTATAGGTGGCGACGGTGTAGGGGGGCATATTAGGGGTTAATAAGTTTAATATAGGTGGGGGCGGGGTCCGGGAGCGGCGGTTTAGAGGTTAATAACTTTATTATAGTTGTGACGGTGTCCGGGGGCAGCGGTTTAGGGATTAATAACTTTATTTAGTTGCGGTGGTGTAGGGGGGACAGATTAGGGGTTAATATGTATAATGTAGCTTGCGGTGGGCTCCAAGAGCGGCGGTTTAGGGGGTAATACATTTATTTAGTTGTGGCGGTGTAGGGTGGGACAGATTAGGGGTGTTTAGACTCGGGGTACATGTTAGAGTGTTAGGTGTAGACAGCTTCCATAGGAATCAATGGGATGTCGGGCAGCAGCGAACATGAACTTTCGCTATGGTCAGACTCCCATTGATTCCTATGGGATCCGCCGCCTCCAGGGTGGTGGTTTGAAAACCAGGTACGCTGGGCCAGAAAAGTGCCAAGCGTACCTGCTAGTTTTTTGATAACTAGCAAAAGTAGTCAGATTGTGCCGAACTTGTGTGCGGAACATCTGGAGTGACGTAAGAATCGATCTGTGTCGGACTGAGTCCGGCGTATCGAAGCTTACGTCACTAAATTCTACTTTTGTCGGTCTGTAGGGCTTGATAACTTAGGCGAATCAGCCTCGCCACAAATACGCTGCAGAATTCCAGCGTATTTGAGGTTGACGGCTTGATAACTAGACCCCTAAGTGTAAAGCTATTGCTAAGCAGAGTGTAAATGCAGTGAATCACTATTTTTAAGCTTGCAAGATAAAATTGTACATGTGTGTCCCTGCATGTCTAGATTTTCATTGTGTTTGGTTCAGCTTTGTTATGCTCACACAATATTATGGTAAATCCCTTCCCTTTTAGTTTTATTATTGCACATTTATACAATGTTGTTACAGCCTTGAGATTACCGATTTGAAAATTATGCTGGCAAAATACATTGAATGAGTAATTACTTAAACATTTTGGAGGAGGTTTTTCCAGTCTTTTCCAACTTCAGTAAGATTGTATAATTAAGTTGTTGCATGCATGACATAGGGCAATTTTTGGCAAATTATTTTCTTTACGGTCTGTTTAATTATTTTAAGCAGTGGGGCTGGAGAGAGAACAGTAGAACTAAGATAACAAACCACATTATGACAATAAAAAAATGAAAGCCATATTGATTGCTGGATTTGTGTGCGTTTGGATTTTGTATTTTTGTTTGAAAATGGTTTTACATTAGCAAAGCTTAGCAATAAAGTGTAAGTGCTAACTATGAGTAAAGATGTTTGGACAGGCGCTTGGAAATAACATTTCAATAAAGTATTTGTAGAGAATTGTTTGCATTGCTGCCAACGTGTTATTTCAGCTATGCTAAAAGAAACCTCTGATCCCGCTAAAGAAAAGCAATCCATGGTAAGTAATTAAAATTGCTTCTAGGCTTTAACTTTTTTTTCTTTCTTTTTTTCTTTAAGATTTTGGATACTTTTTCCACAATATATTTTGCTGTATTTTTAAATTGGATGACTGTTGTGTAAATTTTTTTTTTTTTGCACTTTTGCTATCCATTTTATGACGTTTTTAATTTCTTCCATTGGGAGAACTAACCTATAAAGGGATTTTGTATATCGGTAACAGCAGGATGTTAAATGTACTACCATTCTGAATCGGGTTCTCCCCAAACTGTTTTCTTATATTGTCATTTATTTTCATATTGTGATATAGGCGTAAGTACTGTAAACACATTTCCTATTGCAATATTTGACAGCATGAAATGATAATAAAATAAAAAAAAGTGACAGGTGAGTCATCCTATTGCATACTGGAAACCAGTTTCTTTAGACAGTCACAAAAAGAAGGGGCACCATAGTGTTTTAATTTTCCAGTGGGTTGCTCAAAATCAATATGCATTTGCAAACTATTGTCAATTAAAATTATTGATATGTAATCCAAAAAGTTAGTAAAATATATATATATATATATATATATATATATATATATATATATATATATATTTATATATTGTTCTTGGTCAGCAATGCATATATGAATTCAGTATTCTCCATAGAAAGGTTTGCCAGCCGGGTGGCTTTATACAATAGCCAAGTGGGGGCAGTGTAATAATTTGCAATATTTCAGCATTTTTTATTATTTATAAATGTTACTTAAAGGGACATTACAAATTTTGAGATGATACATCATACATATACACATATAAATAAATATCTGCAATATACTGTCATTATTTATTTTGTGCCCTTTTCCTGTAATTCCATTCTGAAATTGTAAGGTTTTCAGTACCTGTTTAAATGCAGAACACTGTTATATTCCACACAGCCATTGGCTGCACACTCTACTAACCTATTTAAAACTGTCTCTAATTGGCCACAGCAGAGAAGGTAACCTAAGTTACAACATGGCAGCTCTCATTGTTTTATAGACACTAAAACTGTACACTTGTTTTGTCACTATTTAAACAACTAATGAAACTTTAAAAAATAAATTTACATGCTATTCTGAGACTGTTTTCTTTCAATGCATCATTCTATTTAGCATTTATTTTGTGTTTAATGTCCCTTTAAGCTATCCAAAGCACAGATTTCATAATTTAACCATAAATTGATTTAATGATAATTTGTGAAACACACGTTACAAATATTTAATATTAGCTCATTTTTGCTTAATATTGGCTTAAATTTTAGCTGGATGGTCCGTAAAATCAGTTGGCAGGTGAACCCACTAAATAGTCCCTGGGGAGAACACTGTGATTTATTATAGAAAGCTTACTCTCAGAGCTTTGTTATATGCGTGTGCTTGAGACCCTACAAATTGCAGTTATTGATCCAAAATTCAGTAATTTAAAACATTAAAATACTGGTAACTAAGATTTATCCATAAATCTATCTATATTCTATGGGCGTTATTAAACACTTTAAATATTTAAAAATAAGATGTTTTCATACGCCTAGCATATTGTTAGTCCCATTAGATAAACCTTCTCTAGGAACGCTCTTCCTATATTCCCTTTATTCTAGATTCATAGAGTCACTGCATTCACATAATCAGCAGCTAGGTAGCTGTATATGCAGAAATACGATGTCTGACTCCATATCGTGGGACATGCCCTTGTGACGGGGTTTAGTTACTTATATTGTGGTTGAGTTGTGCTGCCAGTGGTATTCTCCAAAGCTTCTCTAATGATAACTAATATTGATCTCGCTCCAATATTTTACATTTTGTATTAAAATTCCTTCAGAACATCAGAAGCATAGATCATTGGATAGTAACCTGCTGAATTTAATATTTATCTATGGAAAGAGGAATATGTTTTCCAAGTCTCATATAACTACTCCCAGAGAGACAGATATAGAGCCAACGGGCTTAGGAGGCTAAAACTACACCATTTATAGTTGTAAACTTTCAATCAGTACTTTGATAATTGACTTCTAGACAACCTGATCTCCAACCTACCCTGGTTAGTTATAGGATAATCTTTTGGTAAAGATAGAAGATAAGGCTGCCCATTCTATATCCTATATGTTTATAAGACATACATTTCTCACTTTCAGAAGCACTATAGCAATTATTTACTTATAGGTTCTGTTATGTTTTGTTAAATGTCTTCTAACTCCGCCCCACACATACTGCTTACTAGAAAAGCATAAGAAAATGCATCTTTAGAAAATTTTATTTTTCCTAATCTCCCCTTAAAATCCCCCTCAGTTTACAGCTATATTCTAGGCAGGGATCCAAGAGAGGCCCTTGTTTGCTATTTGGGGATAGTATTCTATTAAGCTATTTAGTTTTACTTGAAGGGAATAAATAACTATACACATAGCTTACAAAATTAAGTAATGCATTGTTTGTTGAATCCTTAGATACAGACCACTATATTTTGAGACAGTCCTATATCCTAGTATATTATATCATCCTGCAACAACTCTTACAGAATGTCATATTTTGAAATACTTATGTTGTTTCATAACATATGTACATTTTGCCGTATGATATATTTGAAGACGGTATTGTATTGATTATCTCTACTTTTAAACACCTCAATAAAAATGTTATTAAAAAAAAAAAAGTAAGATGTTTTCACAGAAAAATGGCTTCCACATAATAATGGCTACATTTATCAAAGTTACTAAAAGTAGAAGTGAACCTGTATGAGAATGTCCGCGTCAATTAGAGTACTCGAATTATAGTCCGACCTTAAAATTTATCAAAAAGTCATATCTGTCAATTTTGGTGTGATAAGAGGCGATGATTGATACATTTGAAGCCAGTCTAGATGCAGATACGTTTTGAGCTTTGAACTGTGGAGGCTGTGACATGTTTGTACTTTTCCTCTCTTAATAGGGTGGTTTCAATGCAATATGTGTGTAGTCTATTGCCCCAACACGTTTTGGGATACCAGCAATACGAAAAAAAAAAAATATTACTGATTGCCATTCCTCTGCGGTTTCTGGGACGCAAACATGATGCTTAAAAAGTGTGTACGTCTGAAACAGTTTGTAGGTGCCTGGACAACATCGTTTGACTCGTATCAACCACAACACTCGACACAGATTGAAAAGATCCGGTTGTCTGAAAATGCAGGACGGTCAACAATTTGAGCATACTAGAAATAGGCCCTTGTTCTAAAGGTGACCGGCTCCAAATAGTCCTGAATTTCATTAAAAATGATCATGATTTCTTGTCTTGATAATCAGAACCACTGCATTTTTCACGGTCTCTAAGATTCCAGACCACAATGGGGCAAAAATATTGGCGGCTCTCTTATGCGCTCCTATGAGATGGATAACTTCTTACCTCTGCTGTAGAGTAAGTAGTAGGAGGGTTGCTACAACTGTAAATAATTCCAAAAAAGTTAGGCAATTTATTTTTCTGGGCCCACTTCTTAAATACATATTGTTATCTAAGGTAATTGAAAGAAAGCTGCTTCTGAATACACAGTTTCGTATAGACTAGTTGTGATTTTTATCTATGGCGACTCATTTCAGACAGACTTTCAGACTACTGTGTTCTATGATGTTTGTGACAAGAAAGTTGTTAAATACACATTTGCTATATGGACGGATTGTTAGACGCGAGTTAGACATCACAGTGTAATAACTTGGGAAACTTGTTTGGATTTGGCTTTATATGGGCAGAAAATAGTTGATCTGTCACTATTCTTTGTTTTGAAGACATCATTCTATCTGGCATAAATAGGAATTATTAGAAGCTGGTGTGATTCAGGAGATGGATAAGACATTCAAAAAAAGCATGCCTTTAAAGGGACAGTCTATGCTAAAAATGGTATTATTTAAAAAGACATATAATGCCTTTACTACACATTCCCCAGCTTTGCATAACCAACATTGATATATTAATATACTTTATTATAACATTTAAACCTCTAAATTTCTGCCTGTTTCTAAGCCACTACAGACAGCCTCTTATCACATGCTTTTTTATTTGCTTTTCACAACAGGAGACTACTAGCTTATGTGGGCTATATAGATAACATTGTGTTCACGTCCAAGTAGTTATTTAAGAGTTAGCACAACACAATGTTAAATGCAAGTCAATAGATAATAAAAAGTCATGTGATCAGGGGCTGTCAGATGAAGCTTAGATACAAGGTAATCACAGAGGTAAAGCATATATTATTATAACTGTGTTGGTTATGCAAAACTGGGAAATGGGTAATAATGGGATGATCTATATTTTAAAACAATTGTAGACTGTCCGTTTAAAGGGACATGAAACACATGTTTTTTCTTTCATGAATCATAGCATACAATTATTGATAAAAAATAAACAGTTTAAAATGTACTTCTGGTATGCATGCATGTTCTATCTGACTCATGGATAAGAATACCTAGGTAGGTAGCATCTACGTGTCTTTAAAATGTAATTAAAGGGGCACTCAAGTCAAAATAAAACTTTCATGACTCAGATAGAACATGCAATTTTAAACAACTTTCCAATTTACTTCTATTAACAAAATGTGTACTGTATTTTTATTTTTACACTTTTTTTAGTCCCCAGCTCCTACTGAGCATGTGCAAGAATGAACAGAATATACATATATGCATTTGTGATTGGCTGATGGCTGTCACATGATACAGAGGAAGTGGAAATAGACATAACTGAAGTTTGTTAGAAAAAAATACTACTCACTTGAAGTTCAGACTAAGGCCTCTAGTTATCAACGTGTCTACTTACCTGCCATCGTCGGCCCCAATACGCCCGCCTAAGCTTGCCTCACATCGCCGCCGCGGACCTGAATATGCTCGCCAAAGTTATAAAAAAAGCTGTCAAAAAGCTGCGCACCAAGTACGGTGCAATGAGCAGCGGACTGTGATAGTTATCACTCATCCGATCTCGCTGCTCTTCGGCTTTTTCACAGCTTTATTGATAAGCTGTCACTAAGCACCCACACTAAACTACATTGTTCTACCTCCTATACCGGCACCCCCCGAAACTAAATAAAGTTATTAACCCCTAAACCGCCGCTCCTAGACCCTGCCACAACTATAATAAATGTATTAACCCCTAAACCGCCACTCCCGGAGCCCACCGCCACTCTAATAAACTGATTAACCCCTAAACCGCCGCTCCCGGACCCCGCCGCCACCTACATAATACCTATTAACCCCTATCCTGCCCCCCCCATACCGCCACCACCTATAATAAATTTATTAACCCCCTATCCTGCCGATCCCGGACCCCGCCGCAACGAAATAAATCGTTTAACCCCTAAACCGCCGCTCCCGGACCCCGCCGCCACCTATATTAAACTTATTAACCCCTAATCTGCCCCCCTACAATACATTTATTAACCCCTATCCTGCCCCCCCATACCGCCACCATCTATATTAAACTAATTAACCCTTAAACTTAAGTCTAACACTAACACCCCCCTAACTTAAATATTATTTTAATACATCTAAATAAAAAAATTACTCTTATTAACTAAATTAATCCTATTTAAAATGAAATACTTACCTATAAAATAAACCCTAATATAGCTACAATATTACTAATAATTATATTGTAGCTATTTTAGGATTTATTTTTATTTTACAGGCAAATTTAAATTTATTTTAACTAGGCACAATAGCTATTAAATAGTTATTAACTATTTAATAGCTACCTAGTTAAAATAATTACCAATTTACCTGTAAAATAAAAACTAACCTAAGTTACAATTACACCTAACACTACACTATCATTAACTAAATTATTACTATTTAAAAATAAATACTTACCTGTAAAATAAACCCTAAGATAGCTACAATGTAATTAATAATTACATTGTAGCTATTTTCGGATTTATATTTATTTTACAGGTAACTTTGTATTTATTTTAACTAGGTAGAATAGTTATTAAATAGTTATTAACTATTTAATAACTACCTAGCTAAAAGAAATACAAAATTACCTGTAAAATAAATCCTAACCTAATTTAAAATTAAACATAACACTACACTATAAATAAATTAAATTTATTAACTACAAATACCTACAATTAAATAAACTGTTACAAAAAATAAAAAAAATTACAAGATTTTAAATCTAATTACACCTAATCTAAGCCCCCTAATAAAATAACAAAGCCCCCCAAAATAAAAAAATGCCCTACCCTATTCTAAATTACAAAAGTTAACAGCTTAAAAGGGCCTTTTGCGGGGCATGCCCCAAAGAAATCAGCTCTTTTGCCTGTAAAAAACACACAATACCACCCCCCAACATTACAACCCACCACCCACATACCCCTACTCTAACCCAAACCCCCCTTAAATAAACCTAACACTACCCCCCTGAAGATCTCCCTACCTTGAGTCGTCTTCACCCAACCGAGCACCGATGGACCAAAAGAGGGCATCCGGAGCGGCAGAAGTCTTCATCCTATCCGGGCAGAAGAGGACATCCGGACTGGCAGACATCTTCATCCAAGCAGCATCTTCTATCTTCATCCATCCGAAGAGGAGCGGCTCCATCTTCAAGACCTCTGGCGCGGAACATCCTTCTTGACCGACGACTAGACGACGAATGAAGGTTCCTTTAAGTGACGTCATCCAAGATGGCGTCCCTCAAATTCCGATTGGCTGATAAGATTCGATCGGAATTAAGGTAGGAAAAATCTGATTGGCTGATTGAATCAGCCAATCAGATTCAAGTTCAATCCGATTGGCTGATCCAATCAGCCAATCAGATTGAGCTCGCATTCTATTGGCTGATCGGAACAGCCAATAGAATGCAAGCTCAATCTGGCTGATTGGATCAGCCAATCGGATTGAACTTGAATCTGATTGGCTGATTAGATCAGCCAATCAGATTTTTCCTACCTTAATTCCGATTGGCTGATAGGATTCTATCAGCCAATCGGAATTTGAGGGACGCCATCTTGGATGACGTCACTTAAAGGAATATCCATTCGTCGGGTAGGCGTCGTTGGAAGGGGATGGCTCTGCGTCGGCTTGTTTGAAGAAGGCTCCGCTCCGGATGGATGAAGATTGAAGAGGCCGCCTGGATGAAGACTTCTATCGGATGGAAGATCTCTTCAGCGCCCCTTGGATGATGACTTTGGCCGCTGCGGATGTCCTCTTCTGTTCCATCGGTGGTCGGCTGGCTGAAGACGGCTAAAGGTAGGGAGATCTTCAGGGGGTTAGTGTTAGGTTTTTTTAAGGGGGGTTTGGGTGGGTTAGAGTAGGGGTATGTGGGTGGTGGGTTTTAATGTTGGGGGGGTTGTATTTTTTTTAACATGCAAAAGAGCTGATTTCTTTGGGGCATGCCCCGCAAAAGGCCCTTTTAAGGGCTGGTAAGGTAATAGAGCTGTTAACTTTTTAATTTAGAATAGGGTAGGGCATTTTTTTATTTTGGGGGGCTTTGTTATGTTATTAGGGGGCTTAGATTAGGTGTAATTAGATTAAAAATCTTGTAATTTTTTTTATTTTTTGTAACAGTTTATTTAATTGTATTTAATTGTAGGTATTTGTAGTTAATTTATTTATTGATAGTGTAGTGTTAGGTTTAATTGTAACTTAGGTTAGGATTTATTTTACAGGTAATTTTGTATTTCTTTTAGCTAGGTAGTTATTAAATAGTTAATAACTATTTAATAACTATTCTACCTAGTTAAAATAAATACAAAGTTACCTGTAAAATAAATATAAATCCGAAAATAGCTACAATGTAATTATTAATTACATTGTAGCTATCTTAGGGTTTATTTTACAGATAAGTATTTATTTTTAAATAGGAATAATTTAGTTAATGGTAGTGTTAGGTGTAATTGTAACTTAGGTTAGTTTTTATTTTACAGGTAAATTTGTCTTTATTTTAACTAGGTAGCTATTAAATAGTTAATAACTATTTAATTGCTATTGTACCTAGTTAAAATAAATTTAAATTTGCCTGTAAAATAAAAATAAATCCTAAAATAGCTACAATATAATTATTAGTAATATTGTAGCTATATTAGGGTTTATTTTATAGGTAAGTATTTCGTTTTAAATAGGATTAATTTAGTTAATAAGAGTAATTTTTATTTAGATTTATTAAAATAATATTTAAGTTAGGGTTAGTGTTAGACTTATGTTTAGGGGTTAATTAGTTTAATATAGATGGCGGCGGTATGGGGGGGGCAGGATAGGGGTTAATAAATTTATTATAGGTGGCGGCGGTGTAGGGGGGCAGATTAGGGGTGTTTAGACTTGGGGTACATGTTAGGGTGTTAGGTGCAGACGTTTCCCATAGGAATCAATGGGATGTCGGGCAGCAGCGAACATGAACTTTCGCTATGGTCAGACTCCCATTGATTCCTATGGGATCCGCCTCCTCCAGGGCGGCGGATTGAAAACCAGGTATGCTGGGCCGGAAAAGTGCCGAGCGTACCTGGTAGTCATTTGATAACTCCCAAAAGTAGTCAGATTGTACCGAACCTGCGTTCGGAACATCTGGAGTGACGTAAGAATCGATCTGTGTCGGACTGAGTCCGGCGGATCGAAGCTTACGTCACGATATTCTACTTTTGCCGGGCAGCAGGGCTTGATAACTTAGGCGAATCAGCCTCGCCACAAATACACCGCCGAATTCCAGCGTATTTGAGGTTGACGGCTTGATAACTAGAGGCCTAAGTGCTGTGCTATTGCATTTTTTTATCATGCATTTGTCGATTATGTAAATTTACTGTATTTACTGGTCCTTTTAAAGCAGCACTACATAGGGGGCATGTCCAGGCAACAATTCCAGCTGGTTGCATTTCCAACAGCTGCCATGGGGAACATTGTAATCCGCCAATTACTCAATTGATCCTACAGCTTTCCTGATCATAATCAAATTGTACAGATGCCCCTTATGGAGTAGACTATATTTGTGCTTAAATTTGTCTGTATTGATTATCCCAGGTGCTATGTACAGGATAGCCGAGGCCCAAGGCAAAGGCCATATTTACAGCCTCTGACTGCTTCACCAAAACACACAGCACCACTTTTGGTAACCTTTGTTTTGGGAGTGGAGAACTGTATGATCTTCAGATAATATGACAATTGAAGGTGATGTAAAAATTTAAAATGTTATCTACATGGAGCAACAAACCTAAAAAAACATTTAATGATCACTTTGCCAAATTAGAACGGCGCTTAATTAATGCATTTTTAATGCATTTTGAGAAAATATTATCTAAACGCTTGCTTAATAATCGTCTGGAAGGGTATACCGCTCGCAACATCTGTTGTGAGCATGTGGATATTGGGAATGTTGCAAGGCCAGCACAGTAGACCACTTGGAAGCACCGATCTATGTAGTTAATACTGCTATTCAAAACAAGTCGTCTAACAGACTTAATGTTTGCCTGCCCACGCAAAAGCTACAGACTACTGCCAATGTCTTGCAGAGCAACTGAACTTTTTAAGAGCCTCAAGTCACTTTCAGGTGTTTTTTCTTCAGTGCCTTTGTGTCCCACAGTATACTAAAGCAATGTCCGAGGTCCTTGTGGTAAGGCCTATCAAACCTCACTTAGTGATAGCCGAACATATGCCAACGGCAGTTTTCATGAACTTTGCAGAGGAGTCATTGTTAAAATTGACGCAACTTGTGTGATTCTCCACATATTTTTTTATTTACTTCCTCATATGCTGATAGCTTATAGGGAGGGGGTGGGTTAAAAATGTGCAGTGTGTTGTCTTTACCTTTTGACAAACAGGCAGACTTCTATCATAGTTTGCAACGCTTGCTGCAAGGTAGCTCTTTATGGGGTTCTTTCAAGCATATGTACAACTTTGTTATCATGATGAAATCTTTAAGGTACATAATTCTTTATATGCTGATTGTTTCACCCTCTTTGTGTTATATCTCTATGATTAGCTTATTCTAAAGCTTAGTTCACTGTTATGTTGTGATCATATCCCACTGCTTTATTCAAAATGCCTACTAATATCACTAGAGTGTTAATGAGTTATGTAAATGGGTGTCAAAGTAGCTACTTGAAGATCTTACCGTATGGTGCGCATTATTGTAAGAGGTCTGAACAAGACCAACAGACCAATAATGTTACTTATGTAGTTCCATTCTGAAGCTACATTTACTACTATATTTTAATGCCCTTCACTGCTGAGCACATGTAATATATATTGTGCCTGGGCGTCTAACTTTTCAAAAGTGGCGCTCCATATTTGGGTGCCAAGCCTGTATCCCATGATACCTGTCTTAAATAGCAAGTAGATGGCATTTTTTTCTCATATAATAGAAGCTTCATTTCAACTGCTCTAAGAATAATTTTAGATTTCTTGATTTAGAGGTCTTTGTGACCGTTATGTTGTCCTCCACACTTTCCCAATTTTATGAGAGGCAGACAGACCGTCCCTGAAAACAAGATAGGATAATTCATATAACCTTTTCTATTCTATTCTATATTATTCTTTGCAATAGTTTAATGTTCTAGTGGTGCTGTTTCATCAGTTCATCAGCCTATTGCATTATGTGTCCCTTTCACTAATCCCCTTGTAATTACTTCATTAGTTTGTTGTCTATTCACTGGTCCAAAAGAGGCCACTAGATGCTATGGAAGGGATTTATTTCTAAGTTCATATTATTTAACAAACAGTGGTACATGTACTTGTGGATGTAAACTTAACCCTACTGGCTCACGGCATTGGATAGTCTTTTAAAAATTAGTCAGTTTAATTCGTCAAATTTTTTATATTAATTTATTTTCTGCAATGTTTACCTTTTTTACAGCTCCAACGATAAGTGCAGCTCCTCCGCCTGCTATATTGTGTAATTGATTGACAGATGACGAATCTTTAAAAAACTAAGGATTAGTTGTTTGAAGATTCGTCATTTGTCAATCAATTACACAATATGGCGGGCGGAGGAGTTGCGCTTATCGTTGGAGCTGTAAAAATTGGAGAAAATAAATATACCATTTTTTGATAAATTAAACTCTAATTTTTAAAAGTCTATCCAATGCCGTGAGCCAGTAGGGTTAAGTTTACATTCACTTTAAGTTAAAAAACTTAGATTTTCTATGTTAAAGGGACAGTCAAGTCCAAAATAAGCCTTCATGATTCAAATAGGGCATGTCATTTTAAACTTTCCAATTTACTTTTATCACCAATTTTGCTTTGTTCTCTTGGTATTCTTAGCTGAAAGCTAAACCTTGGTAGGCTCATATGCTAATTTCTTAGACCTTGAAGGCTGCCTCTTATGCGTTTTTCAACAATAGAGGGCGTTAGTTCATGTGTGTCATATAGATAATATTGAGCTCACACACGTGAAATTACCTAGGAGTAAGCACTGATTGGCTAAAATGCAATTCTGTCTAAAGAACTGAAATAAGGGGCAGTTTGCAGAGGTTTAGATACAAGGTGATTACAGAGGTAAAACATGTATAATTATAACTGTGGTGGTTATGCAAAACTGGGGAATGGGTAATAAAGGGAGTATCTATCTTTTTAAACAACAACAATTCTGGTGTTTACTGTCCCTTTAAGTGAACATGATATTCTTCTCAAATGGTTATGTAGTATATTTATTGTATAGCAATTCTGTTTACGTGATATAAATACATTTCTGTTTTCACTTGTGAATCTTCTCATAACCCTCAATAATAATAAAAAAAAAATCAGCACTGTGTAACATTCCAAGAAAATGTAACACAAGAAAGGGAGTACAGCACAACAAACGGACATAGTTTTGGGTATAGAGTTCATCATCTTGTTGTGTGTCCCTTTTAAAAGACTATTAAATACAGTAGAATTGCATACTAAAAAGACAATGCAAAAGGACTAAGGGCCCGACTTTATTAAGCAGCGGATGCTTTTTCGGAGCCCCATCTTTTCAGGTCCACCTGAAACAGAAGTTAAGAAGCAGCAGTCATAAAACGCTTTTAGTTGGCGGGATGAAATCATCCCGATTCAATCGGGATGATTGACGGCCCCTGCTAGAGGCCAATTGGACGCCAGTGAACAGGGGGCGCCATTGCACAAGCATTTCACTAGAAATGCTTGTGCAATGTTAAATGCCGACAGCGTACGCTGTCGGCATTTTGCAAGGTCAAGCAGACATGATTTGCTACAACGAATAATTTCTGCTCGACCTGTGTTAAATCTACCCCTTAGTCTGAATTTGAATTTTTTACTTACAAGTTAGTTTCTATTTTACTTTCCCTTGTGTCATGTGACAGCCATCAGCCAATCACAAAATGCATATACTTATATACTGTGAATTTTTGCACATGCTCAGTAGTACCTGGTGCCTCAGAAAGTGTGCATATAAAAGATTGTGCACATTGATAATGAAAGTGAATTGGAAAATTGTTAAAAATTGTGTGTGCCATCTGAATCATGAGTTTAATTTTTGTCTTTAGTGTAAGTTTTTAAACATATTTTTTACATAAACATTGGAAGACAGGTTATAAAAAGCAAATTATTTTAGGCTCTAGAAGTACATAGATACATTTATTGTGAATCATTCAGAATATAATTGTTGATATGAGATAGTTATGATGTTCTGGGCATGGACATTAGGTGGCAGTATATCCATTTAAAGTTATAGAAAAGACAAGGTCCGGAACGGTGTACTGTATGTAAATATTTTTTCAGATAATGAAGGATTCCATTTTGCGTTTTAAAACAGTATGTTTGCATATAAATGCTATTTTATTCTTTCATTGCACAACTTGTACTTTTTCAAATTCAATAGATATGTCTATTTGGATATGTAATTTGGAAGCAGTCCAACTTATTAGAATGTGGATCTGTAGATAAATAGAATAAGAGTAGGTGTATAATTTCTAAAATTCAGTTGTCATTATTGATCTTTAGCAGCTGGTTGGTTTAAAATTACCGATTTCATAAATATTTTGAATTTATAACATCTTCAGCTTATGTAAGAAGAATGTTTTTTTTGTTTTTTTTTTTCCCCAGAAGGAAAAATGTAATCTTCAATATTCATCAACAACTCAATTATAAATGTAAAAAACTTATTGAGATTTTTAGAAGTGACTTTATTATGAGAAGTTCCCTTGGTATGCGCTTGCTTGTTTTTTTCTTTGCACAAATATGGTCAGCAAACATACTGCATTTTTACTACTTGCAATTATTCTGTAGGTTCTACTGCTTGATTTTCTTTGTGTGTTGAAGTGGTCCCTAGTGCTAAAGGCTTTATAAAATCATTTAGATATCTTGGCACATGACCTTTGGATAAGTAAATTGGAAAGCAACTAAATAGATCAAAATGGTGGACAACTTGTTTTTCTAGTACAGAAGTCACCTTTTATATGTGTTCTTTTTGGCATATGGTAATTATTTAATGTAAACTTTCTCAAGACATGATTTCTATTATCACTCCTGGCATTGAACATATAACTTTAAAAGACAGTTTACACAGAAATCATGGACCCGTATACCAATAGTAAATACTATAGTAACAAGATAGTAGGTAAAGTAGTACTAATGGTAAGTACCAATAGGTGCCAAATATTTTTGTAATCAACAAGCACCTGTTTGGGGGGGGGGGGGGCAATATAGCACTAAAGAGACTCATCGAAAAATGAGTTACAAAGTCTGTAGCAAAAAAGAGTGCGTTACCCTTACAATTTATATAGGAAAAATTCTCACTAAATAACACAGGAACGGTTTTTAATCATTCATATTTTATCTTTATTGGTTTAACTATTCAATGATACACGTTTAAAAAAAAGTTAAACTCTCTAGATATCAATATATAGCATTGGTGTGTGAATAATACCTCTGAGAATCATGTTATCTAGATGTGTAACATTTGTACTTGGTTTGTATAATATCAAGCAGTCAGATACAAACAGTATCTTTTGCAGTCAGCTATTAATAAATTGAGAAATAATGCTGTAACAAGAGGACCTGTTTATATGTGGGATGTCATATTATGAGATTAAAGGGACACTGTACCCAAATTTTTTCTTTCATGATTCAGATAGAGCATGCAATTTTAAGCATCTTTCTAATTTACTCCTATTGTCAAATTTTCTTTATTCACTTGGTATTTTTATTTGAAAAGCAAGAATTTAAGTTTAGATGCCGGCCCATTTTTGGTGAACAACCTGGGTTGTCCTTGCTGATTGGACAGCACCAATAAACAAGTGCTGTCCATGGTTCTGAACCACAAATTGGCTGGCTCCTTAGCTTAGATGTCGTCTTTTTCAAATAAAGAAAGCAAGAGAACGAAGAAAAATTGATAATAGGAGTAAATTAGAAAGTTGCTTAAAATTACTTGCTCTATATAAATCACAAAAGAAAAAATTTGGGTTCAGTGTCCCTTTAAAGCTATCTAGCTAATACTCTATCTGTAATGATAAAGTCCTTGTTTGCACGGTTAACTTTAGCACAGCTGTTCAGTGTAATAGATTCTGTCTGCTTAAACCCCTTCTATAGCGGGGAGGCTAGATTAACGTTTTACTGACTTGTTTCACTATCATAGCATAATGTCTGATCTCAGAATATAACACACATTTACAAGCTATTGGCAATCAACAATTATCATAGGGAGTAAGCGGTTAAATATTGTTTGTATCTAACTGCTTGATGTTATACAAACCAAGTACAATGTTTCACATCTAGATACATGCTTCTCAGAGGTATTATTCACACACCTATGCTATATATTGATATCTAGAGATTTTAAGCAGACAGAATCTATTACACCGAGCAGCTGTGCTAAAGTTAACTGTGCAATCAAGGACTTTATAATTACAGATAGAATATTAGCTAGATAGCTTTAATCTCACAATCTGACATCCCACATATTAACAGGTCCTTTTGTTACAGCATTAGTTCTGAATTTATTAATAGCCGGCTACAAAAGATATTGTTTGTATCTGACTGCTTGATATTATAAAAACCAAGTACAATGTTTCACATCTAGATACATGATTTCTCCAACATTGGTGTGTCCGGTCCACGGCGTCATCCATAACTTGTGGGAATATTTTCCTCCCCAACAGGAAATGACAAAGAGCACAGCAAAAGCTGTCCACATAGTCCCCCCTAGGCTCCGCCCACCCCAGTCAGTCTCTTTGCCGCTGAACAAGCAGCATCTCCACGGAGATGGTGAAGAGTATGTGGTGTTGAAATTTCACACTTTATATCTTTGGGGAACGTTTTTTTGCATCAGGCACTGGTTTAGACACCTTCCCAGTCAGGAAGGGCCTTCTCTGTAGTAGGCAGAGCCTCATTTTCGCGCCATTACTGCGCAGTTACTTTGGAGAGCAGTACATGCAGCTGCATGTGTGTGGGTCTGGAAGTAGTTGAAAAAGTTCCTAGAAGGCTTCATTTGGTATCGTATATCCCCCTGGGTTTGGTAAAGTCGCAGCAAAGGCTGGAGCTGGGACTGTAGAGGGGTTAAAACTGTAAACGGCTCCGGTTTCCTCATTTTAAGGGTTAAAGGTCTGAAATTTGGGGTGCAATGATTTGAATGCTTTAAGACACTGTGGTGAAAATTTGGTTAAAATTGAACAATTCCTTCATAGTTTTTCACATATTCAGTAAAAAAGTGTGCCCTGTTTAAAATTTAAAGAGACAGTATCGGTTTTGTTTTAAAACGGTTTTTGTACTTTATTGACAAGTTTAAGCCTGTTTAACATGTGTGTGCCTTCAGATAGACTATGTTCTGTATGTATGGAAGCCAATGTGTCTCCCCCTTCAAATATGTGTGATAATTGTGCCATAGCGTCCAAACAAAGTAAGGACAGTACTGCCACAGATAGTAAAGTTGCCCAAGATGATTCATCAGATGAAGGGAGTAGACATAGTTCTACATCATCTCCTTCTGTGTCTACACCAGTTTTGCCCACGCAGGAGACCCCTAGTACTTCTAGCGCCCCAATGCTTGTTACTATGCAACAATTGACGGCAGTAATGGATAACTCCATAGCAAATATTTTATCCAAGATGCCTGCATTTCAGAGAAAGCGCGATTGCTCTGTTTTAAACACTGTAGAGCAGGAGGGCGCTGATGATAATTGCTCTGTCATACCCTCACACCAATCTGAAGTGGCCATGAGGGAGGTTTTGTCAGATGGGGAAATTTCTGATTCAGGTAGAATTTCTCAACAGGCAGAACCTGATGTTGTGACATTTAAATTTAAATTAGAGCATCTCCGCGCACTGCTTAAGGTGGTGCTATCTACTCTGGATGATTGTGACAACCTGTTCATTCCAGAAAAATTGTGCAAGATGGACAATTTCCTAGAGGTTCTGGTGCACCCCGACGCTTTTCCTATACCCAAGCGGGTGGCGGACATAGTGAATAAGGAGTGGGAGAAGCCCGGCATACCTTTTGTCCCCCCTCCTATATTTAAGAAATTATTTCCTAAGTTCGACCCCAGAAAGGACTTATGGCAGACAGTCCCTACGGTCGAGGGGGCAGTTTCTACACTAGCCAAGCGCACTACTATTCCTATCGAGGATAATTGTGCTTTCAAAGATCCTATGGATAAAAAATTGGAGGGTTTGCTTAAAAAGATTTTTGTACAGCAAGGTTACCTCCGGCAACCTATTTTGTGCATTATTCCTGTCACTACAGCAGCGTGGTTCTGGTTCGAGGAACTAGAAAAGTCGCTCAGTAGAGAGACTCCGTATGAGGAGGTTATGGACAGAA
This sequence comes from Bombina bombina, assembly GCF_027579735.1. Classification (NCBI taxonomy): domain Eukaryota; kingdom Metazoa; phylum Chordata; class Amphibia; order Anura; family Bombinatoridae; genus Bombina; species Bombina bombina. The sequence continues at coordinate 414,801,432 of NC_069504.1, forward strand.
TTCACGCACTTAAGTTAGCTAATTCCTTTATTTTAGATGCCGCTTTGCAGTTAGCTAGATTAGCGGCAAAAAATTCAGGGTTTGCAATTGTGGCGCGCAGAGCGCTCTGGCTAAAGTCTTAATCAGCGGATGTATCTTCCAAGACAAAATTGCTTAATATCCCTTTCAAGGGTAAAACCCTTTTTGGGCCAGAATTGAAAGAGATTATCTCAGACATCACTGGGGGTAAGGGCCATGCCCTCCCACAAGATAGGCCTTTCAAGGCCAAGAATAAGTCTAATTTTCGTTCCTTTCGCAATTTCAGGAACGGACCGGCCTCCAACTCTGCAGCCTCTAGACAAGAGGGTAATGCTTCGCAAACCAAACCAGCTTGGAAACCGATGCAAGGCTGGAACAAGGGTAAGCAGGCCAAGAAGCCTGCTGCTGCTACCAAAACAGCATGAAGGAGTAGCCCCCGATCCGGGACCGGATCTAGTAGGGGGCAGACTCTCTCTCTCTTCGCACAGGCTTGGGCAAGAGATGTTCAGGATCCCTGGGCACTAGAAATAGTTTCTCAGGGTTATCTTCTGGAATTAAAGGAACTACCCCCAAGGGGAAGGTTCCACATGTCTCACTTATCTTCAAACCAAATAAAGAGACAGGCATTCTTACATTGTGTAGAAGACCTGTTAAAAATGGGAGTGGTACACCCAGTTCCAACTGTGGAACAAGGACTGGGGTTTTACTCAAATCTGTTTGTAGTTCCCAAAAAAGAGGGAACCTTCAGACCAATTCTGGATTTAAAGATTCTAAACAAATTTCTCAGAGTGCCATAGTTCAAAATGGAAACTATTCGAACGATTTTACCTACAATCCAGGAGGGTCAATTTATGACTACCGTGGATCTAAAGGATGCGTATCTACATATTCCTATCCACAAAGATCATCATCAGTTCCTAAGGTTCGCCTTTCTGGACAAACATTACCAGTTTGTGGCTCTCCCATTCGGGGCTAGCCACTGCTCCAAGGATTTTCACAAAGGTGCTCGGGTCCCTGCTAGCGGTTCTAAGACCAAGGGGCATTGCAGTGGCACCTTACTTGGACGACATTCTGATACAAGCGTCGTCTCTTTCAAAGGCAAGGGCTCAGACAGACTTCGTTCTGGCCTTTCTCAGATCTCATGGGTGGAAGGTGAACATAGAAAAAAGTTCCCTGTTTCCGTCGACAAGAGTTCCTTTCTTGGGGACAATAATAGATTCTTTGGAAATGAAGATTTTCCTGACAGATGTCAGAAAGTCAAAACTTCTAAACGCTTGTCAAGTTCTTCACTCTGTTACATGACCTTCCATAGCTCAGTGCATGGAAGTAGTAGGGTTGATGGTTGCAGCAATGGACATAGTTCCTTTTGCGTGAATTCATCTAAGACCATTACAACTGTGCATGCTGAAACAGTGGAATGGGGACTTGTCTCCAGTGATTCAAGTAGATCAGAAGACCAGAGACTCACTCCGTTGGTGGCTAACCCAGGATCACCTGTCCCAGGGAATGAGCTTCCGCAGACCAGAGTGGGTCATCGTCACGACCGACGCCAGTTTAGTGGGCTGGGGCGCGGTCTGGGACTCCCTGAAAGCTCAGGGTCTATGGTCTCGGGAAGAGTCTCTTCTCCCGATAAACATTCTGGAACTGAAAGCGATATTCAATACTCTCAGGGCTTGGCCTCAACTAGCAAAGGCGAGATTCATAAGATTCCAATCAGACAACATGACGACTGTTGCTTACATCAACCATCAGGGGGGAACAAGGAGTTCCCTGGCAATGAGAGAAGTGACCAAAATCATAAAATGGGCGGAGGATCACGCCTGCCACCTTTCTGCGATCCACATCCCAGGTGTGGAAAACTGGGAGGCGGATTACCTGAGTCGTCAGACATGCCATCCGGGGGAGTGGGAGCTCCACCCGGAGATTTTTGCCCAGTTTACCCAATTATGGGGCATTCCAGACATGGATCTGATGGCGTCTCGTCAGAACTTCAAGGTTCCTTGCTACGGGTCCAGATCCAGGGATCCCAAGGCGACCCTAGTGGATGCATTAGTAGCGCCTTGGACCTTCAACCTCGCTTATGTGTTTCCACCGTTTCCTCTCATTCCCAGGCTGGTAGCCAGGATCAAACAGGAGAGGGCCTCGGTGATTTTGATAGCTCCTGCGTGGCCATGCAGGACTTGGTATGCAGACCTGGTGAATATGTCATCGGCTCCACCATGGAGGCTACCTTTGAGACAGGATCTTCTAGTACAAGGTCCATTCGAACATCCAAATCTAGTTTCTCTCCAGCTGACGGCTTGGAAATTGAACGCTTGATTTTATCTAAGCGTGGGTTTTCGGATTCTGTGATAGATACTCTGGTACAAGCCAGAAAACCTGTAACTAGAAAAATTTACCATAAAATATGGAAAAGATATATCTGTTGGTGTGAATCCAAGGGATTCTCATGGAGTAAGTTTAAAATTCCTAGGATCCTTTCCTTTCTACAAGAAGGTTTGGATAAGGGATTATCAGCGAGTTCTCTAAAAGGACAGATTTCTGCTTTATCTGTCTTGTTACACAAACGACTGGCAGCTGTGCCAGATGTTCAAGCTTTTGTTAAGGCTTTGGTCAGGATCAAGCCTGTTTACAGATCTTTGACTCCTCCCTGGAGTCTGAATTTAGTTCTTTCAGTTCTTCAAGGGGTTCCGTTTGAACCTCTACATTCCATAGATATCAAGATGTTATCTTGGAAAGTTCTGTTTTTGGTTGCTATTTCTTCTGCTAGAAGAGTTTCTGAGTTATCTGCTCTGCAGTGTAATCCGCCCTATCTGGTGTTCCATTCAGATAAGGTTGTTTTGCGTACCTGGTTTCCTTCCAAAGGTTGTTTCCAACAAGAATATTAACCAGGAAATAGTTGTGCCTTCTTTGTGTCCGAATCCAGTTTCAAAGAAGGAACGTTTGTTACTTAATTTAGATGTAGTACGTGCGTTAAAGTTCTATTTAGAAGCAACAAAGGATTTCAGACAAACGTCTTTTCTGTTTGTCGTTTATTCTGGCAAGAGGAGAGGTCAAAAAGCTACTGCTACCTCTCTTTCCTTTTGGCTGAAAAGCATCATCCGATTGGCTTACGAGACTGCTGGACGGCAGCCTCCCGAACGAATCACAGCTCACTCTACTGGGGCTGTGGCTTCCACATGGGCCTTCAAGAATGAGGCTTCTGTTGATCAGATATGTAAGGCAGTGACTTGGTCTTCCCTGCACACTTTTGCCAAATTCTACAAATTTGATACTTTTGCTTCTTCGGAGGCTATTTTTGGGAGAAAGGTTTTGCAAGCCGTGGTGCCTTCTGTTTAGGTAACCTGATTAGCTCCCTCCCTTCATCCGTGTCCTAAAGCTTTGGTATTGGTTCCCACAAGTTATGGATGACGCCGTGGACTGGACACACCAATGTTGGAGAAAACAGAATTAATGCTTACCTGATAAATTACTTTCTCCAACGGTGTGTCCGGTCCACGGCCCGCCCTGGTTTTTTTAATCAGGTTTGATGTATTTCTTTCTTTAACTACAGTCACCACACGGCACCCTATGGTTTCTCCTTTTTTTCTCCTGTCCGTCGGTCGAATGACTGGGGTGGGCGGAGCCTAGGGGGGACTATGTGGACAGCTTTTGCTGTGCTCTTTGCCATTTCCTGTTGGGGAGGAGAATATTCCCACAAGTTATGGATGACGCTGTGGACCGGACACACCGTTGGAGAAAGTAATTTATCAGGTAAGCATAAATTCTGTTTTTCTGAGGTATTATTCACACACCAATGCTATATAATGATATCTAGAGAGTTTAAGTCTTTTTAAACGTGTATGATTGAATAGTTAAACCAATAAAGATAAAGTATGAATGAATAAAAACCGTTCCTGTATTATTCAGTGAGATTTTTTTCCTATATAATTGTAGGGGTAAATTTTATCTTTATTTCCTGCTCCTGATATTACTCTGGATAGGACTGAGCTGTGCTTGTGGCTAACACTCCCACCCACTAATCGTATGCCATATGCAAATCTGAGCTGACTCGATTAGAATGTTGTATACAACATTGAATGCAGTAATATTTATTAAAATGTGCTATTTTACAATCCTCTACTACTGGCAACAAAACAAACAAACTGTGAGCAGCTCCATATAGCAGAGACTGGCAATGTGTGCAGCAGTGGTCTAGGGCAAGCTGAAGACTATGCTTCACATTCCATGGGCTCTTTGCACAGACAGAACATTATGCTGCTTTGCATTACAAATAGAAAGCTATGTAGGCACTTGTTTCTTGTAACACTGGCCTGACATCGTTCTGTAGAAGTCTTCTGCAAGCAAGTGATCAGATCAATCAACTGTGGAGTTCCTTATAGTGCATGCAGCGCTGTTGATCGTTCTGATCACTTGCATGCAAAAGACTTATAAAGAATTATGTCAGGCCACAGTTATAAGAAACAAGTGCCTACATAGCTTTCTATTTGTAATGCATACCAGCAATGGGAAATAAAATGCTGCTCCCTGCTCAAATGGATGCAATTTTATGCATCACAGGTCTTTTTTTCCTCTTGCGATGATGTCACCGCTAGGGAAGGGGTGCAAATATTATGTCGGCACAGAGTGAGACCGGAGTGACCGCATGGCCAGAAAATATTCTAAGGGGAATAGCCAGGACTTATGCAAAACTGACTTTTGTAAAAAATATTTACAACAAACGATAAGGCTGTATATTGATTGATCAAAACCAATATTTTCTTCATAAATGGAAAGAGTACACAGCTGCATTCATTACTTTTGGGAATTCAGAACCTTGCCACCAGGAGGAGGCAAAGACACCCCAGCCAAAAGCTGAAATACCCCTCCCACTTCCCTCATCCCCCAGTCATTCTTTGCCTTTCGTCCCAGGAGGTTGGCAGAGAAGTGTCAGAAGTTTTAGATTAGTCTCTTATGGAGGGTAGTACTCTTCGGCATGGGACTGGAGTTTTAAGTTGTCCTGTCAGCCTTTCAATGAAAACATGGATGAAAAGTCTGGAGATACAGGAAGAGTCTTTCTGTGAAACCATCCCGACTCATATTAACAGCTCCATAAGCAAACAGCATTGATGAGTTTCGCTGCCTGCTTCCTTCTCTCAAGTCCATGGCGGAAGCGATGCTACTATCTGTCACACTTAAAAGGCTGTGTTCCTGTTCCACGGAGTATAGTCCGGTAACATCGTTTAATTTTACTTCATGAAATGTACTGTATTACAGATGTTTTCCCGAGGGGCTACCACCTCGTGGGACTAACTTATAACTTAGGGTCTTAGTGAGGCGCCTTTTGTATCTTGCAATCAAGGGTTAATATCTCCTGAGTGGGGTTATTGAACAGGGTTTTTTTTTATCAAGTTTGTTATATGATTCAACCTGCTTATGTGTAGTGTTATTTCAGGTCATGGCTTGTGGAACATCATGACTTTTTGGAAAGTGACACGACCTTACGTTTGGGCGCGCTTTTTTTGGACTACACAGTTCACCTGGTTACCGGATGTGGTCACATTTTTGGAATTCATTTCCGCATTCCTGACCGTGTGGCGACAAAGAAATTCTGGTCTGCTGGTGTCTGGTTTATAGGAGGTGGTAAGGTCCCCAGCCATTGTTGGTGTCGGGTGCCATTTAGATTTTTAGTCCACCCTTTTGTATTCAATATCCTAGTTATGGTGGAGTCTGATATTGTGAAGACGGACGTCTCTGTTTCAGATTCGATCCTTGCACAGAATGCGTATTGCCCCAGATGATACAAGCCTATCAGTTATGTTCTGAATGCCGTAATAGAGTGCTCAATTCCTCGGGATCGGGGAATCAAGGGGCCGCTGAGCCATTCGCCTCTGGGGCTTCTGTCCTTCGAGCGGCGAGTTCCCTTCCACATTCTCTTACTACGCATGCAGGTAACCCAGATTTTGCTTATCCTTCTCGGGAAGGTGGCTTGTTCCCACCGGGGGTTTTGGCATGATGTCGCATGTCCATTATTTTGGCGCTGGTGAATCTGCAACTTCCAGAATGTTGCTTCAGATATTGTTTGTGTTCCGTTATCCGGGGTTTCTCAGGCATGGGATGGCCTGTTCAGCCCTCTGGGGGAACGACTGTCCCTGAGGCTTCAGGGGGTCAACCTTTGGGACCGGAGTCGTCGTTTGCTGTGCTTTTCGGTATAGACTGGTGCGCCTTCATGTGCTATTGAGGTACTCTTTGGCGTCGTTGGAAGATCCCATCCTTAATGGATCTGAGAATTCTCAGTCTTTTTCTTCAAATAGCTTTTAGAATTAGATATAAGGGGATGAAGTATTCCTCTTATAGGCTTATTTGTTGAGTATCCTTTTCCAGGAGCTTGGAAGAACAGGGTCCCTGTTGGGCTATTTTTGCGTGGCGTTTGTTCTTATTTGGCGATAACCTATGGGTTGCCTTCTTTATTCAATCTGGTTAGGATGATTGTTTATTGATTACAGCTCATGTTTGTTTTATTTTTCCTTGGGGAATTTTATTTTCTGGAATAGATACTCAAGACCTTTTGATCCCACTATTTTCTTCTACGGAAGTCTGTTCTAGAGGACGTGTTTGGTCCTATGTTTTTCTGCCGTTTTATTCTCCCTCTGGGGGTGAATATATGTGGCCTTGGGCCCTTGGTTGCAGGCTAGTCCTGCTTGGGTTCAGATTCTTCTGTCCCTATTTCAGTCTCGTTGCGCCTGTTCTGCCTGGCTCATCCGGTTAAGGCGCTGAGTGCTTCACATTATTATTATTCTTGTTTTCTTTTACAAGATATGAGGAGTCCACAGATTTCATCCTTACTTATGGGATATCGCCTTCTGGTCAGCAGGAGGAGTCAAAGAGCACCACAGCAGAGCTGTATATATAGCTCCTCCCTTCCCTCCCACTTCAGTCATTCTCTTTGCCTGTGTTAGTGATAGGAAGAGGTAAAGTGAGGTGTTAGTTTAGATTCTTCAATCAAGAGTTTATTATTTTTAAATGATGCCAGTGTGTACTATTTTTGATCAAGGGTATAGCAATGGGATCTGTACAGATTCAAGTATGTGTTCTTTGTGACTCCCAGACTGTGTGCTGCCCTGCTGAATATGGTCTTAGCAGATTTTATCTAAGGCCCAGTTTGTTCCCACAGATTCCTGGAGGAGAAGCAGGACCTCTGGCAGTGTGGGACGAATTATGCTGTTCCTCAGCATTGAGGTATGTGCAGTCTACCGCTTCTGTGACACTTAGTAACTCAGAAAGGGCTGTCGTTTTTCCTCTATGAGCTGGCTTTTTTACCCTATGTATGTGACCTTATATGGTTCTGGGGGGCTGCTCTCATATCATTGGGGCATAATGTCATCTGGGGTGTTTTTTTAGTAAGAAAGGCGCTATATTTAACCCCCTTATGTTTGGGCTGATGCTGAGGATTTTTATCTACATTGATAACTCTGCTCTAGTTTCTCTCCCAGCAAGGGTTTGTTACAACGCAGACCGGGAGTTTTTTATTTGTATGGGGGACTGGCTTCCGTTATAGTAGACACTTGTGTTAGGTGCGACATTTCTCCCGGTGGTTCCATTTTGTTTTGTTATTGAAGTACTGAGCCACCCGGGAGTTTTTCATTTGGTACGCCCACGATGGGCGGGGCACTCTTTCGCACGCTGGGTGAAGCCGCGCAGTGTCTTCCTGGGAGTCGGAGAGATTGTTGACTCCGGTGCTTGTCTGGAACGCGTGGGTGGTAGATCACCGGCGGCTTAGAGACACTGCTGCTCGGGTACTCGTTTTGTCTCTGGGTCATAGGAAGCAGGTAGGCATTTTATTTTATTTTAAAAGTGTACAGTTAATATTCAAATTTAGTTTACTTTTTGGGGATACATAAAACACGATTTTATCTTCCAAAGCCACGGTTGTAAAAGATTTTTACACAGTGTACTGAACAAAAGATTTTTTATTTGTATTAAAGGCACAGCCGTTTTTGTTTTGCAACAGTTTTTGTTAAAGGTATATTACATATCTGAATACCATTTTGTTTTTCACTATGGATGATCTTAATGCCAGTACTTGTTCCATGTGTTTAAATGCCAATGTGGAACCCCCACTTACTTTTTGTCCCTCATGCACTGAGAGGGCATTGCAATGTAGAGAGCAAATTTTCTTTAACAAGAATATACCTAAGGATGTTTCTCAGACTGATGAGACTCAGGGTATGCCGCAATTTTCTCCCCAAGCGTCACAGCCTTTAACGCCCACCCATGTTCTTCAACTGCGTCCACTTCATTCACTCTGCAGGATATGGCTGCGTCCTCCACTCTTACATAAGTTTTATCTAAGTTGCCGGTTTTACAGGGCAAACGCAGTAGGACATGGATCCACACGTTCCCTGCAACTTCTGATGCTTTAATGGCTATCTCTGATATACCTTCCCAGGGCTCTGAATTGGGGAGTAGGGAGGCCCTGTCTGAGGGGGAATTGTCTGACTCAGGTAGTGCATTACCTCCGACAGAGTCGGAAGTCATGTCCTTCAGATTTAAACTTGAACATCTACACCTTATGCTGCAAGAGGTTTTGATGATTCTGGACGACTGCGACTCTATTGTGGTCCCACCAGAAAATTATGTAAAATGGACAAATACTTAGAGGTCCCTTCTTATTCAGATGTGTTTCCGGTTCCCAAGAGAATTTCAGAGATTTTTGCAAGGGAATGGGAAAGACCGAGTATCCTGTTCTCCCCTTCCCCTATTTTTAAGAAGATGTACCCTATAGCTGACACCGTTCGGGACTCTTGGCAAACGATCCCTAAGGTGGAGGGAGCTATCTCTACCCTGGCTAAGCTTACGACTATCCCTATTGAGGACAGTTGTGCTTTCAAAGACCCTATGGATAAAAAGTTGGAGGGTCTTCTAAAAAAGCTATATGTTCACCATGGGTTTCTATTACAACCAATGGCCTGCATTGTAACAGTCACAACTGCGACTGCCTTTTGGTTTGACGCCCTAGAAGAGTCTCTGAAGACTGAGACTCCTTTAAAAGAAATAATGGATAGAATTAAGGCCCTTAAGCTGGCTAATTCTTTTATTACGGATGCCGCCTTTCAGATAACCAAATTGGCGGCTAAGAATTCAGGATTTTCCATTTTAGCGCGCAGAGCCTTATGGTTAAAATTTTGGTCTGCGGATGTGTCCTCTAAATCAAAGCTTTTGGCTATTCCCTTCAAGGGAAAGAACCTATTTGGGCCTGATTTGAAAGAAATCATTTCTGATATTACGGGAGGTAAGGGTCATCTCCTCCCTCAAGACAAAACATCTAAGCAAAGGGGACGACGGAGTAATTTTTGTTCCTTTTGTTATTTCAAAGGAGTCCCCCCTTCCTCTGCCGCTAAACAGGAAGGGAACTTTCCTCAAGCCAAAGCCATCTGGAGACTCAACCAGGCTTGGAACAAGGGTAAGCAACCCAAGAAGCCTGATGCTGCTCCCAAGACAGCATGAAGGGTCAGCCCCCGATCCAGGACTGGATCTAGTAGGGGGCAGACTTTCTTTCTTTGTCCAGGCTTGGATAAGAGATGTTCAGGATCCCTGGACACTGCAAATCGTGTCTCAAGGGTATCAGTTGGAGTTCAAAAATTCCTTCCCAAGGGGAAGGTTTCTTCTTTCACGCTTGTCTGTAGACCAGATAAAAAGAGAGGTGTTCTTACGTTGTGTAAAAGACCTCTCCACTATGGGAGTAATTTGTCCCGTTCCAATACAGGAACAGGGGCAGGGGTTTTACTCAAATCTTTTTGTGGTTCCCAAAAAAAAAGAGGGAACGTTCCGACCCATTTTAGATCTCAAAAGTCTAAACAAGTTTCTCAGATTCCCATCCTTCAAGATGGAGACTATTCGGACAATTCTTCCATTGATCCAGGAAGGTCAATATATGACTACCGTGGACTTAAAGGATGCATATCTTCATATTCCTATCCACGGAGATCATCACCGCAGTTCCTGAGGTTTGCCTTTCTGGACAAACATTTTCAGTTCGTGGCCCTTCCTTTCGGGTTGACCACGGCACCCAGGATCTTCACAAAGGTTCTAGGGTCTCTGCTGGCGGTTCTCAGACCGCAGGGCATTGCAGTGGCGCCTTATCTGGACGATATTCTGATCCAGACGTCGTCTTATCAGCTGACAAAGTTTCATACCGACATTGTTCTATCCTTTCTAAGGACTCACGGGTGGAAGGTGAATCTAGAAAAGAGTTAATTAATTCCACAGACAAGGGTTCCTTTCCTGGGAACTCTAATAGAATCTTTTTGACAGAAGTCAGAAAGTTAAAGATTCTGAATACATGCCGAACCCTTCAGTCCAATCCTCAGCCATCAGTGGCTCAGTGCATGGAGGTAATTGGATTGATGGTGGCGGCTATGGACATCATTCCGTTTTGCTCATTTTCATCTCAGACCTCTACAACTTAGCCTGCTCAGGCAGTGGAATGGAGATAATGCAAATTTGTCTCCTCAGATAGATCTGGATCCGGAGACAAGAGACTCTCTTCTTTGGTGGTTGTCGCCGGATCATCTGTTCCAAGGGACGTGCTTCCGCAGACCCTCATGGGTGATAGTGACAACGGACGCCAGTCTACTAGGTTGGGGTGCAGTCTGGAATTCCCTGAAGGCTCTGGGTGTGTGGACTCGGTCTGAATTTCTACTCCCAATCAATATTCTGGAATTGAGAGCAATATTCAATGCGCTTCAGGCTTGGTCTCAGTTGGCTTTGACCAAATTCATCCAGTTTCAGTCGGACAACATCACGACTGTGGCTTACATCAATTATCAGGGAGGAACAAGGAGTTCCTTGGCGATGACAGAAGTACCCAAAATAATTTGGTGGGCGGAGGCTCACACTTGTTATCTGTCAGCAATCTACATACCAGGAGTGGACAACTGTGAAGCGGATTTTTTGAGCAGACAGACTTTTCATCCGGAGGAATGGGAACTCCATCCGGAGGTCTTTGCCACCCTGATTCTCAGATGGGGCAGACCGGAGCTGGATCTTATGGCATCTTATCAGAATGCCAAGCTCCCGAGATATGGATCCAGGTCCAGGGATCCTCAGGCCGAACTGATAGAGGCTTTGGTCGTTCAACCTAGCTTATGTGTTTCCACCGTTTGCTCTCCTTCCCCGGGTGATTGCTCGGATCAAACAGAAGAGGGCTTCGGTGATTCTCATCGCTCCTGCGTGGCCTTGCAGGACTTGGTATGCCGATCTGTTGGACATGTCCTCTCTGTAGAAGTTAGCAGCAGCACCAAAATGTGGATATTTCAATAGCTTTTAATTAGAGACATCATATGAAAACAAACAACGTTTCGGTCAGCACCTGACCTTAATCATGTATGTATAGCTATTGAAATATCCACATTTTGGTGCTGCTGTTTACTTCTACAAGCTATTATCTATTGGGGTTAGTGCATGAACCCCTAAAGCGTGCATGGGAGGTCTGATGGTGAGTGCTGGGCTTACTTTTTATCTACATTGAATGATGGACATGTCCTCTTTGCCACCGTGGAAGCTTCCATTGAGGCAGGACCTTCTCATTCAGAGACCCTTCCATCATCCGATTCTAGTTTCTCTGCAGCTGACTGCTTGGAGATTGAACGCTTGATTTTATCTAAGCGAGGGTTCTCTGATTCGGTCATTGATACTTTAATTCAGGCACGTAAGCCTGTTACTAGAACGATTTACCATAAGATATGGCGCAAATATCTTTATTGGTGCGAATCCAAGGGCTACTCATGGAGTAAGATTAAGATTCCTAGGATTTTATCTTTTCTCCAAGAAGGTTTGGAGAAAGGGTTATCAGCAAGTTCCTTAAAGGGACAGATTTCTGCTTTATCTATTTTGCTACACAAACATCTGGCAGATATTCCGGATGTTCAATCTTTTTGTCAGGCTCTGACTAGAATCAGGCCTGTGTTTAGACCTATTGCTCCTCCTTGGAGTTTGAATTTAGTTCTTCAAGGGGTTCCGTTTGAACCTATGCATTCCATAGATATTAAATTGTTATCTTGGAAGGTTTTATTTTTGGTTGCTATTTCTTCTGCTTGCAGAGTTTTTGAGCTTTCAGTGTTACAATGTGATTCTCCTTACCTTATTTTTCATTCCGATAAGGTAGTGTTACGTACCAAACCTGGATTTCTTCCTAAGGTTGTTTCCAACAAAAATATTAATCAGGAAATTATTGTTCCTTCATTGTGTCCTAATCCTTCTTCTAAGAAGGAGCGTCTGTTACGTAACTTGGACGTCGTCCGTGACCTGAAGTTTTACTTGCAGGCAACTAAAGAATTTCGTCAATCATCTTCATTATTTGTTGTTTTTTCTGGAAAACGTATGGGCCAGAAAGCTACTGCTACCTCTTTCTTTTTGGCTGAAGAATATCATCCGTTTTGCATATGAAACTGCTGGGCAGCAGCCTCCTGAAAGAATTACGGCTCATTCTACTAGGGCTGTGGCTTCCTCATGGGCATTTAAAAATGATGCTTCTGTTGAACAGATTTGCAAGGCTGCAACTTGGTCGTCTCTTCACACTTTTTCCAAATTTTCCAAATTTGATACTTTTGCCTCGTCCGAGGCTGTTTTTGGGAGAAAGGTTCTTCAAGCAGTGGTGCCTTCCGTTTAGGTTCCTGTCTTGTCCCTCCCTTTCATTTGTGTCCTATAGCTTTGGTATTGTATCCCATAAGTAAGGATGAAATCCGTGGACTCGTCATATCTTGTAAAAGAAAAGGAAATTTATGCTTACCTGATAAATTTGTTTCTTTTACGATATGACGAGTCCACGGCCCACCCTGTCATTTTCTAAAACAGGTCTTTATTTTTGTTAAACTTCAGTCATCTCTGCACCTTAGCTTTTCCTTTCTCTTCCTAACTTTGGTCGAATGACTGGAGTGGGAGGGAAGGGAGGAGATATATATACAGCTCTGCTGTGGTGCTCTTTGCCACCTCCTGCTGACCAGGAGGCGATATCCCATAAGTAAGGATGAAATCCGTGGTCTCATCATATCGTAAAAGAAACAAATTTATCAGGTAAGCATAAATTCCTTTTTTTAATTTACAAATTCTGCTGAGCATTCTGGAAGGACCTAAGGGTTTGTGTGGCGTGGAAACTTTGTTCAATCCTCATTAGCCTTTTTAGCTGTTCGTCTGGCGATCTGGATTTTTGGACTTGTTCCTTTGTGGTTCTCTTCTTTAGGGACTTCCGGTCTTGTCCGTTATCCTAGCGGTTTGGCCGACTTCTTGGAGGGCCTGTGGCCTTTTCCTGTTTTTGGTAGTTAATCTTTTCCCTATCGGGGACGATAGACGGTGTTGTCTCCTTCTCCAAGCTTTGCTTCGGGGGTTTTCTACCGGGGTTGGAATGCTTTGCATTCCTCTGGTTACGTACTCTGAGGTGTTAATGGAGACGTTTAAGGGCACACTGCGTGGCCTTGTGGTTGCCCTAGCCGCCTTCTACTCCTTCTTCGGACGACTTGGTCCTCAATGTTTTTTCTTTGTTTTGGCTGTCTTAGTCTTGTTCTACACGTCTTCTGGGCTCTAGAGTCTCTTGTAGTGACTCTGTTGTGCTCTAGCTCCTTTTGGAGTGCTGGACTCCGGCAAGGAGTATTGTCGAGTGATTCTTGTTTTTCCTGGTTAGTCCGGTCATTCCCCAGTGAGGTTTATTTCAGATGGGGTATATTGTGTTCCCTGGGGTGTGGTTGTTTCCACACATTCTGTGCTCGCGCCTATAATTTTTGTCTTGGATTTTTCCGGATGGCCGGAACCTTATGATCCTGTGGCTGGGTCAGTGTGTTCCAGTTTTTCCAGGGAACATTGGCCTTGACTTATGGTCTAGTTAGTTGGGCTGCTTGCAGCTTGGCCAAGATCTGTGCCTTTTTGTCTATGCACTCCCCCTTGGGGGGGTAGCTCTGTTTTCCTTTAGGAGGTGGAATTTCCTCTCTCGGGAGGTTGGCTGTCCTGTCTTGTGGGCAAGTGATTGAAATGGGTATTTTACCCTATAGTTGGAGATTGAAATCTCCGTGTTCAGACTGCCATAAGAGCATGATACTAATGACAATCTACTGCTTTCTTCTATAAGATACGACGAGTCCACAGATTCATCCTTTACTTGTGGGATATTATCCTCCTGCTAACAGGAAGTGGCAAAGAGCACCACAGCAGAACTGTCTATATAGCTCCTCCCTTGACTCCACCCCCTAGTCATTCTCTTTGCCTACTCTAAGTACTAGGAAGGGTAAAGTGAAAGAGGTGATAAAATGTTAGTTTTTTTTTTCTTCAAGCAAGAGTTTTTTATTTTAAATGGTACCGGTGTGTACTATTTTTCCTCAGGCAGCAGATGGATGAAGACTTCTGCCTGGAGGCTGATGATCTTAGCAGTTGTCAATAAGATCCAGAGCAGTTCCCACAGAATGGCTGAGGAGTACTTAAGAAACTTCAGTGTCAGGAACGTTTTTCATGCTATAAGCAGTGAGGTATGCTCAGTCATTTTTTTCTGGAGAGACTGTGGTATTGCAGAATTGGCTGACAGTATCCCCATGAGGGAAAGGGTAAGCAGTAATCCTAAAATATATAGAGGGGTATTACTGAGCTTGCATATATGGGCTAAGAAAAAATGGTTGACACTGAGGTTTGAATGTTTGTGGGCAAACGTTTTCATAACTGGGAGTGCTGATAACGTTTTTATGTGAGAAGTTTTTCATGCTAGTTTTTAGACTGCTCTGGTGCGGTTCATTTGGGCTGAGAGACATCGAGTGAGCTGGGCGAGGCCTATTTTCGCTCCTCAGTTGCGCAGTTGTTTTTATCAGGCAAGCAGCAAGCTCCAACTCCGGTGGGCCTTTGTGAGCTGTATTGGGCCAAATCGAAGCTTTAACCCGTTTTTTCAGACCCCTGAGGGCAGGTAGGCGCCACAGCATGGCTGTGGCGAGGTGCAGGGGGTGTTTTGTATTGATATAAACGTTTTCTAATTATCCATTTTTTCTAGTAAGGGTTAAGTGTTCCTTTCCTTGTGGGGCAAACTTAGCTGCATAGTTAGGATGCTTCTAGCAAAAAATTGGAACGATTTGATTGTTTTAAAGCAGTTTTGGAAAAATTGTATGCTTTTTTTCTCTTAAAGGCGCAGTACCGTTTTTTCACTAAAGTGTTTTCAAGCCTGTTTGTGGTCATTACTAGCCTGTTTAACATGTCTGACATTGAGGAAAGCCAATGTTCCACGTGTTTAGAAGCGATTGTGGAACCCCCACTTAAATTGTGTCCCTCATGCACTGAAAGGGCCTTAAATTGCAAAGAACATATTTTAGCTGATAAAAGTATGTCGCAGGATGATTCTCAGAAGAGAATCAGGTTATGCCATCTACTTCTCCCCAAGTGTCACAACCTTTAACGCCCGCACAAGCGACGCCAAGTACTAGTGCGTCTAATTCTTTCATCCTGCAAGATATGGCCGCAGTTATGTCTACTACCCTCACAGAGGTTTTATCTAAACTGCCTGGGTTGCAGGGGAAGCGCAGTAGGTCCGGTGTGAGAGTAAATGCTGAGCCCTCTGACGCTTTATTAGCCATCTCCGATGTACCCTCACAATGTTCTGAGTTGGGGGTGAGGGAATTGCTGTCTGAGGGAGAGCTTTCTGATTCAGGGAAGATGTTCCCTCAAACAGACTCAGATATGACGGCTTTTAAGTTTAAGCTAGAACACCTCCGCTTGTTGCTCAGGGAGGTTTTAGCGACTCTGGATGATTGTAACCCTATTGTAATTCCACCAGAGAAATTGTGTAAAATGGATAGATATCTAGAGGTTCCTGCTTAGACTAATGTTTTTCCGGTCCCTAAGAGGATTTACGACATTGTTACTAAGGAGTGGGAAAGACCAGGTATTCCGTTCTCTCCCCCTCCTACTTTTAAGAAAATGTTTCCCATATCTGACACCATTCGGGATTCGTGGCAGACGGGCCCTAAGGTGGAGGGAGCTATTTCTACCCTGGCTAAGCAAACAACTATCCCTATTGAGGACAGTTGTGCTTTCAAAGATCCTATGGATAAAAAAATTAGAGGATCTTCTAAAGAAAATATTTATTAATCAGGGTTTTCTTCTGCAACCTATAGCGTGCATTGTTCCTGTAACTACTGCATCTGCTTTTTGGTTTGAGGCTCTAGCGGAGGCTCTTAAGGTTGAGACCCCATTAGATGAGTTTCTGGATAGAATTAGGGCTCTCAAGCTAGCTAATTCTTTCATTACAAATGCCGCTTTTCAACTGGCTAAATTAGTGGAAAAGAATTCAGATTTTGCCATTTTAGCACGTAGAGCGTTATGGCTCAAGTCCTGGTCTGCTGATGTGTCATCAAAATCTAAGGGTAAGACCCTATTCGGGCTTGAACTGAAGGAGATCATTTCCAACATCACTGGAGGAAAAGGCCATGCCCTTCCTCAGGATAAGACAAATAGAATGAGGGCCAAACAAAATAATTTTGCTGAATCCAAGTCAGTCTGGAGACCTAACCAGACCTGGAATAAAGGTAAACAGGCCAAGAAGCCCGCTGCTGCAACCAAGACAGCATGAAGGGGCAGCCCCCGATCCGGGACTGGATCTAGTGGGGGGCAGACTTTCTCTCTTCGCTCAGGCTTGGGCAAGAGACGTTCAGGATTCCTGGGCATTAGAAATTGTGACCCAGGGGTATCTTCTAGAATTCAAAGATTCTCCTCCAAGGGGGAGATTTCATCTTTCACGGTTGTCTGTAAACCAGACAAAAAGAGAGGTGTTCTTATGCTGTGTAGAAGACCTATATACTATGGGGATAATCTGCCCAGTTCCAAAAGCAGAACAGGGGCAGGGGTTTTACTCCAATCTGTTCGTGGTTCCCAAAAAAGAGGGAACCTTCAGACCGATTTTAGATCTCAAGATCCTAAACAAATTTCTCAGAGTCCCATCCTATTTTACCAATGATCCAGGAGGGTCAATATATGACAACCGTGGATTTGAAGGATGCGTATCTTCACATTCCTATCCACAAAGATCATCACCAGTTCCTCAGGTTCGCCTTCCTGGACAAGCATTGCCAGTTTGTGGCTCTTCCCTTCGGGTTGGCCACAGCTCCCAGAATTTTCACAAAAGTGCTAGGGTCCCTTTTGGCAGTTCTAAGGCCGCGGGGCATAGCAGTGGTGCCTTATCTGGACGATATCTTAATTCAGACGTCAACTTACCAAATAGCCAAATCTCACACGGACATTGTGTTGGCTTTTCTAAGATCCCACGGGTGGAAGGTGAACGTAAAGAAGAGTTCACTTATTCCTCTCACAAGAGTTCCATTCCTGGGAACTCTGATAGATTCGGTAAACGTGAAAAATTTTCTGACGGAGGTCAGAATATTAAAGATTTTAACCACCTGCAGAGCACTTCACACCAGAATTGGATCTGATGGCATCTCGTCAGAATGACAAACTTTCTTGTTACGGGTCCATATCAAGGGATCCCCAAGCAGTACTGATAGATGCTCTAGCAGTACCTTGGTCGTTCAACCTGGCTTATGTGTTTCCACCATTTCCTCTCCTTCCTCGTCTGATTGCCAGAATTAAACAGGAGAGGGCTTCGGTGATTTTAATAGCACCTGCGTGGCCACGCAGGACTTGGTATGCAGACCTGGTGGAACTGTCATCTCTACCACCGTGGACACTGCCACTGAGACAGGACCTTCTCATTCAAGGTCCGTTCCAGCATCCAAATCTAGTTTCTCTGCGGCTGACTGCCTGGAGATTGAACGCTTGATTTTATCTAAGCGGGGATTCTCTGAGTCAGTCATAGATACCTTGATTCAGGCTCGAAAGCCTGTCACTAGGAAAATTTACCATAAGATATGGCGTAAAATATCTTTATTGGTGTGAATCCAAAGGCTACTCATGGAGTAAGATCAGGATTCCTAGGATTTTGTCCTTTCTCCAAGAAGTATTGGAGAAAGGGTTATCAGCTAATTCCTTAAGGGGAGAGATATCTGCCTTGTCTATTTTACTGCACAAGCGTCTGTCAGATGTCCCAGACGTTCAGTAGTTTTGTCAGGCTTTAGTTAAAATCAAGCCTGTGTTTAAACCTGTTGCTCCGCCATGGAGTTTGAATTTAGTTCTTAAAGTTCTTCAAGGGGTTCCGTTTGAACCTATGCATTCCATAGATATTAAGCTTCTATCTTGGAAAGTTCTGTTTTTAGTTGCTATCTCTTCGGCTCAAAGAGTTTCTGAACTATCTGCATTGCAATGCGACTCGCCTTATTTTGTTTTCCATTCTGATAAGCTGGTTTTGTGTACCAAACCTGGATTCCTTCCTAAGGTTGTTACTAATAAGAATATTAATCAGGAAATTGTTGTTCCTTCCCTGTGTCCTAATCCTTCCTCTAAGAAGGAGCGTCTGTTGCACAACTTGGACGTGGTTCGTGCTTTGAAGTTTTACTTGCAAGCGACCAAAGATTTCCGTCAAACATCTTCTTTGTTTGTTGTCTATTCTGAAAAAGTAGAGGGCAAAAAGCTACGGCTACCTCTTTCTTTTTCGCTGAAAAGCATCATCCGTTTGGCATACAAGACTGCTGGACAGCAGCCTCCTGAAAGAATTACAGCTCACTCTACTAGAGCGGTGGCTTCCACATGGGTTTTTAAAAATGATGCTTCTGTTGAACAGATTTGTAAGGCTGCGACTTGGTCTTCACTTCATACCTTTTCCAAATTCTACAAATTTGATACTTTTGCTTCTTCGGAGGCTATTTTTGGGAGAAAAGTTCTTCAAGCAGTGGTGCCTTCTGTTTAGGCATGTCTTGTCCCTCCCATTCATCCGTGTCCTGTAGCTTTGGTATTGTATCCCACAAGTAAAGGATGAATCCGTGGACACGTCGTATCTTATAGAAGAAAAGTAAATTTATGCTTACCTGATAAATTGATTTCTTCTATGATATGACGAGTCCACGGCCCGCCCTGTCAATTTCAGACAGATTATATATTTTTGATTGAAGTTTTAGTCACCTCTGCACCTTTTAGTTTCTCCTTTTTCTTCCTATAACTTCGGTCGAATGACTGGGGGGTGGAGTCAAGGGAGGAGCTTTATAGACAGTTCTGCTGTGGTGTTCTTTGCCACTTCCTGTTAGCAGGAGGATAATATCCCACAAGTAAAGGATGAATCCGTGGACTCGTCGTATCATAGAAGAAATCAATTTATCAGGTAAGCATAAATTTACTTTTTCTCCGTTCATCTCTCTCTGAGGTTCTCTTGGGAGTTCCTTATTGAGGGACCTATTTGGGTTGGTACCCAAGCTCTATTGGGGTGGCTAGGTCCATCCCATTCTACCCTTTTTCTAGGCTGGAGATTGGGGTCTTTTTGTCCCCCTTCTTGTCGGATTCGCCTGTCGCTGGTGTTGGGAGCAGAATCTAAGATCTGGGGTTTTTCCTCATGTCTTCAGGTACGGTGAGCCTCTTTGAGGTTTCGGTGCTTCTCTATGTTCAGGTTACGCGAGTTGCTTGGTGGCTTGTGGATAGCCTGTGATGTGTCCACTGCTCAGTGGATGTTTCGCAGTTTGAAGGTGGGGTTGGTGCTCTAAACTGGTATATATGTTATAGCAACAGCTTAGGTCTTTTTTTTTTTTTATTCAGATTTGATTCCCATTACTGGGAAGTGTGTTTTTATCAAATCTACTTCAGCTGCTCTTTACTTGCTTTGCAAGTATTTTTGTTTACAAGTCATCCTGGTATGACTCTTTCGTGTGCTTGTGTGCATATATTTTGGCTTCTGAATATCTTGATATTCGGAGTTTCTTGCGACTTGAGTACTTCATCTTCAGTTATTTAGGTGTGTTTGCACTGTAATAGGAGGTTTTCTTCTCTGTTTTGCGGATCTCGTTCCTAATCTTGTAGTTTCCGTACTCTTTGATGTATGGACATTGCCTCCCCTTGTTTCTCAGGACTGGTTTTTGGTCTCTGTGATCTTGACTTGATTCTGGAGTTTTTCCTTGTTTTATTTGGAACTTGTTGTACCCTATTTAGGGTCTTCCGGGTATCCTTGTCTGGGTTCTCGGTGTTCTCTTCCTTTTGGGGAGTATACGGTAGTTGATCCTCTCTCTCTCTCATAAGGGGTGTGTTGTGGGGGATCGACTGCTGGGCAATGATGTCTCGCGGAGGCGTGTTGGCTTAGTATAGTCTAGTTTCTGTGGTCTCTAGCAAGACTTGTGACTTTCTGTGGGTCAGTGTCCTTGTCAAAGGTTTTTTGCTGGGTAGGGGTTTCAGGCCTGGTGCCCTCAGAATGGGCCGACTTTTGTACCCTCCCGTTTTAGCATTCAGTGTCCTCTATAGCTTGGGTATTGTTTTCCCAAAAGTAATGAATGCCGCTGTGGACATTTATAAAGAAAAAAACATATAAATTATTCTTACCTGATAATTTTCTTTTCTTCAGATGGAAAGAGTCCACAGCTCCCCACCCGTATTTTTTTTGTGAGGCATCTGTTTTTTTGTTCTTCTGGAACCTTTTCATCTTGATATTTCTTCTACTGTTCCTTGTTACTCGGGAGAATGACTGGGGGATGAGGGAAGTGGGAGGGATATTTAATCTTTTGGCTGGGGTGTCTGCCTCCTCCTGGTGGCCAGGTTCTGAATACCCAAAAGTAATGAATGCAGATGTGGACTCTTTTTTTCATCTGAAGAAAATGAAATTATCAGGTAAGCATAATTTGTTATTTAATTATTGAAGTACTTTTGTTTAAAATATATTACATTTTTGAGTAAACTGTCCCTTTTAAAGGGAAATTAAACCTATTTTTTTTTTTATTTAATTATTCAGATAGAGCAATTTTTCAGTTTACTTTGGTTATATAATTTTGCTTTGCTGTCTTGATGTCCTTTATTGGAAAGCATATCTAGGTAGGCTCAGGTGCAGCAATGCACTACTGGGAGCTAGCTGCTAATTTGTTGCTTCACATATATGCCTATTGTCACTGGCTCACCCAATGTGTTCAGCTGGTTCAGGGTAGTGCATTTCTGCTTTTTCAGCAAAGTATGCCTAGAGCAAATTTGATAATAGAAGTGGAAAGTTGTTTAAAATTGTATCTTCTATCTGAGTCATGAAAAAAAAATGTCCCTTGCATAGATATGCAAGTTTGATAGTGATAAAATGATATGCTCTTTCAAATGAGCGCATGCACTTTTTTTTCCCTATAATGGCTATTCAGTAAAAATACTATACATTAACATCTTCAGGACCGGGTATTAAAGATAAAAAGACAAGAGAATTTTTAGCATTTTTGGTACCACAGTCCTCTATAACATACAGTATCTCACAAAAGTGAATACACCCCTCACATTTTTGTAAATATTTTATTATATCTTTTCATGTGACAACACTGAAGAAATGACACTTTGCTACAATGTAAAGTAGCGAGTGTACAGCCTGTATAACAGTGTAAATTTGCTATCGCCTCAAAATAACTCCACACACAGCCATTAAAGTCTAAACTGTTGGTAACAAAAGTGAGTACACCCCAAGTGGAAATGTCCAAAGTGTCAATATTTTGTGTGGCCACCTTATTTTTCAGCACTGCCTTAACCCTCTTGGGCATGGAGTTTACCAGAGTTTCACAGGTTGCCACTGGAGTCCTCTTCTACTCCTCCATGACAACATCACAGAGCTGGTGGATGTTAGAGACCTTGCGCTCCCCCACCTTCCGTTTGAGGATGCCCCACAGATGTTCAATAGGGTTTAGGTCTGGAGACATGCTTGGCCAGTCCATCACCTTTACCCTCAGCTTCTTTAGCAAGGCAGTGGTCGTCTTGGAGGTGTGTTTGGGGTCGTTATTTGGAATACTGCCCTGCTGCCCAGTCTCCTATGGGAGGGGATCATACTCTGCTTCAGTATGTCACAGTACATGTTGGCATTCATGGTTCCTTCAATGAACCGTAGCTCCCCAGTGCCGGCAGTACTCATGCAGGCCCAGACCATGACACTCCCACCACCATGCTTGACTGTAGGCAAGACACACTTGTCTTTGTACTCCTCACCTGGTTGCCGCCACACAAGCTTGACACCATCTGAACCAAATAAGTTTATATTGGTCTCATTGGACCACAGGACATGGTTCCAGTAATCTATGTCCTTAATCTTTTCTTCAGCAAACTGTTTGCGGGTGATGTTGTGCATCATCTTTAGAAGAGGCTTCCTTCTGGGACGACAGCCATGCAGACCAGTTTGATGCACTGTGAGGCAGCACTGACAGGCTGACCCCCACCCCTTCAACCTCTGCAGCAATGCTGGCAGCACTCATACGTCTATTTCCCAAAGACAATCTCTGGATATGACGCTGAGCACGTGCACTCAACTTCTTTTGTTGACCATGGCGAGGCCTGTTCTGAGTGGAACATATCCTGTGAAACCGCTGTATGGTCTTGCCCACCGTGCTACAGCTCAGTTTCAGAGTTTTGGCAATCTTCTTATAGCCTAGGCCATCTTTATGTAGAGCAACAATTCTTTTTTTCAGATCCTCAGAGAGTTCCATGTTGAATTTCCAGTTACCAGTATGAGAGCAACAACACCAAATTTAACACACCTGCTCCCCATGCACACCTGAGACCTTATAACACCAACGAGTCACATGACACCGGGGAGGGAAAGTGGCCAATTGAGCCCAATTTGGACATTTCCACTTAGGGGTGTACCCACTTTTGTTGCCAACAGTTTAAACATTAATGGCTGTGTGTTGAGTTATTTTGAGGGGACAGCAAATTTACACTGTTATACAGGCTGTACACTCACTATTTTACATTTTTTTTATTATACTTTATTTATGAAGCGTCAACATATTCTGCAGCGCTGTCCATGTATACAATTCATTTAAATAAAACAATGATATAAAACTTGTAAGAGACAGGACAAAATTTACAAACACATACAGGAGGAACTGAGGGCCCTATTCCCGTGGGAACTTACAATCTTGAAGGGTAGGAGGTTGAGAAACAGGAGGTGAGGACTGCAAGATTGAGAAAGATGTTAATGCAGAGTTAGATGAGGGAAATGTTAGGTAAGTGAAATTAATTTATTATTGAGCTGCGTGGTAGGCTTCCCTGAACAGAAAACTCTTCAGGGAGCATTTAAAGGAAGAATGATTAGGGCAAAGCCTGACCGCACGAGGGAGAGTGTTCAAGATGGTAGGTGCTGCATGACAGAAGTCCTGCAGTCTAGCATGAGAAGAGGTGATGGTCGTGAATGCAAGGAGCAGGTCATTGTTGGATCTTAGTGGGCGGGCTGGAGTATACTTGTTTATTAGAGAGGATAGGTAGAGGGGGGCAGCGTTGGTGAGAGCTTTGTATGTAAGGGTGAGAATTTTAAATGTAATTCTGCTGTAAATGGGGAGCCAATGAAGGGACTCGCAGAGAGCTGCAGCAGATACATAGCGACGGTAAAGATGGATCAGTTTGGCAGAGGCATTTAGGATGGATTGAAGGAAGGCCAGTAAGTAGGTTATTGCAGATGTCAAGTTGGGAAATAACAAGGGAGTGGATTATTTGCTTTGTGGTGTTAGTGCTCAGAAATGGGCGAATCTTGGAAATATTGCGTAGATGGTTGCGGCAGGATGTAGAAAGTGATTGGATATGGGGGAAGAAGGATAGATTTGAGTCAAGTGTAACTCTGAGGCAGCGGACTTGGGGCGATGGGGAACCGGTGATGACATCAACAGGGATTGAGAAGTCAGTGTAGAGCTTGAGGGGGGGATACGAAGAAGTTCAGTCTTGGACATGTTAATCTTTAGGTGGTGAGAGGCCAACCAGGAATAAATACCAGATAAGCAGTCGCTGACATGAAAAAGGACAGAGGGATAGAGAGCAGGGGTGGAGAGGTCGATCTGGGTGTCATCAGCATGAAGGTGATATTTGAAGCCATAACTGTTGATAAGTTTACCCTGCGACCCAGAACAGATCCTTGAGGTACTCCAACAGACAGAGACATTGGAGAGGAGTCGCAGTAGGCAAATGGCACAGAAAAAGACCTGCAATAAATATAGGAGTGAATCCAGGAAAGAGCGTTGTCACAGAGGCCAAAAGAGCTAAGGGTCTGTAGGAGGAGGTAGTGGTCAATTGTGTTGAAATAAGATGTCAATTGAGAGGTCAAGTAAGATGAGTATAGAGTAGTGGCCAATATTTTTAGCAGAGAGAAGATCGTTGGTAACCTTGGTAAGGGCAGTCTCAGTTGAGTGTTTGGGGCGGAATCCAGATTGCAGGGGGTCAAGCAAAGAGTTGGTGGACAAGAAGTGGGTGAGGCGATTGTAAACTAGTTTTTCAAGGAGTTTTGATGTTAGTGGAAGCAGTGATATGGGGCAGTAGCTTTTAGGAGAATTAGGGTAGAGGGAGGGTTTTTTGAGTATGGGAGTGACTTTTGCGTGTTTGAAAGAAAATGGAAATGAAACAGTAGAGAGAGAGATAGGTTGAAGACGTGAGTAAGAGCAGAAGTGAGGGTGGAAGACAGGGAGGGTATTAGATGGGAAGGGATAGGGTAGAGCGGGCAGGTAGTGAGGCGTGAGGAAGATAATAATGAAGAAACTTCATTCTCAGTGGCTGGTTGGAAGATGCAGAGGGAGTATCTGGGTCTTTTGTTAGAATATTGCACGTTGGTATTGGGATGTTGCTTCAGATAGTACGTGTTTTGTTTAAAAAGTAGTCTGCCAGGGCACTAAAGACAGACGGGGGTGGAGAAGTCGTTTAGGGTTTGAGGAAAGAGTACATTGTAGCAAAGTGTCATTTCTTTAGTGTTGTTAAATGAAAAGATATAATAAAATATTTACAAAATGTGAGGGGTGTACTCACGTTTGTGAGATAGTGTATGGGATACATTTCCCGCCACTAGGAGGAGGTCAAGAACTCATACAAGAGCGTCAAAATCCTCCCATCTCTCTCTTAGTTTTGTTCTTGGCCTCATACGATCGGGGGAAGCACAGGTACCCTTCTTTGGCAAGTGCTATCACATGCAAAGATTGTATAGTAACTTTTGTTTGCTTCATAATCCTCAGACCATTAGTCCAATCACTAAGTGGTGCCCACACTACCTTTTTTATTTGTTTTTTCCCATCAGTTCTAATGACCCTGCTTTGCCTTTCCTACCTTTCTTTTCTATTCTTTACTCTACTTTACATAAAACTAAGCGATGGGAAGGTTTTAAAGCTCTTGTATGGGTTTTTGACTAGTAGCAGGAAATATATCCCATATGTTATTGAGGAATGTGGACCATCATCATTCTGAAAGAAAATAATTTATTAGGTAAGTATAAATTTTGTTTTTGCATGGTATTTAATACAAGTATTGAACTTTATAAAGACCTGTGAGTGCCCAAATTCTTTGGAACTATATATGTGTGTGTGTGTAAAGATAGCTATATATTTTTCCGTGTATAAGTGAGTAACGTTTATTTGTATTTTGCTTACTGCGAGGTAGACGTATCACTAATTTTGTGCCTCTTCATTGCAACAAGAAGGGGAGGAGCCTACACCGATTTACTCCCACCCTGTGTAACACATTAAAACCCCTTTGTAAAATAATTCTAGAGCCTTGCCCCTATTATGTATTGGGTAGAAATTTGAACTGGGATTAAATCTAGGAAAGTTTGTAGTAGTGTGTTCAACTTCACTAGCAGATTTTGCTTCTAGATCTTCCAATGTTGCAATATTACAGGCCTCTTGAAATCTGAGTAGATATGTCTCTGGGATCTTTCTAAGTTGTGAGGAGTTTGTATAATTTGTTTGATCCATGTGATCAGGTAATGTATTAAAATGTTTATTCAGGCTTTTTTCCCTAACAAAACAATTGACATCTATAATGGTTTGACAGAAACCCAAACCATACTCCAGAACTCTCTTTTCAGAGTGTAAGAAGAAAGATTTATCACACTACCTTGTCCTAGCGGCTTCCTGTTATTTGATCCCTGAGTGTATATCTGTGGCGAGAAACCTGTGTCGTTTGCATCCTGCCCCCTCCTGTGTGTTTTTGAATTGCACAAAAAACATGAGTGGCCTGGGTGCTACTCTGTTCCACAGGATTTATAGTATTATTAGTATGTTGAACCTGTGTCATATTAGCACTCTATGATGTTTAATTATGTGATGCTGGTTGTTAGACTTTAGGTCTGGCCCCCAAACTGGCCACACTCCTACCTTGGGGCATAGTCTTTGGTACTATAGACACATTCACCTTCTGTGGTGAAAGCACAGGATCAATGTCACTAGGGACAAAATCAAAATTAGGTCCTGAGCCCTCATCACAGGACGTGGACGCTGCCTGTGAGGACAAGTCCTCCTCATTAGTAGTTTCTGGATAATAAAAAGTAACCCTTTTTTTTTTTTTTTTTTTTTTAACTTATTCCTTCTCCTCCTAAAATGAGGAATAATTTGTGATTCTCCTAATGTCTGTGCATTCTGATTTTTATTATTAGCACCTATCGATTGTGGGAAAAATTTCTTTTGAACCTCCTATTTTTTTGCCAAATAAAAACCTAACCATCATTGTAATCTTTTTGATCACGCAAAAATGTAGTATGTTTTGTTTGAATTAGCTCCTTCTTGGAGGATTCCACTATTTCCTCCAATAAATTATCAAATCTCCCATATTCCTCACTATCCTTAAAATGATTTTATGTCAAGACAGGAGGCTTCATATTTTGCATAATTCTTTACTGACACCAAAAACAACAGCAAAGAAACTGAAAGAAAGAAAAAATAATCACACATCAACAGTTTATAACCAATCAGGATACAGCATCACAATAAAGAGTCCAGAACAATCTAAATCCTTCCTCTTTTCTTTGCTGCACCAAGAACAGCAGGTCACGTATTATTGCTCTACCTTTTGTTAAAATAAATTTAGTGTGTTTATTAACTAATTTTTAGCTCAAATGTCTAACTGATTAACTAGTGAAATAATTGTATCGTTATTACCTATTTCTATTTCGTTTAGTCTTTTATTTAAGTATTTTTTTCTATAAATTTATTTCGTTAAATTTAATGTGCTAAAACATTCTTTTTGTAGAAGTATTAGTTTCTATTATATTTAAATAACTTTTATTTTCCCCTACGGATCAGCCACTTCAGTGTGGCTGCTCCGTTTCTTTATTTGGACAAGCTGATTTCTGTCACAAGCTGATTTCTGTCAGGCTCTCGGTATGCCTGACAGGTTCTGAATTGCTTGCGCTATCTTCGGAGCAGCCGCCTTGCTGAGCGGGCTGCTCCGTTTTTTACCTCACTTAGTCCGGTCCTTCCCCGGGCGCGTGTTTCCTCCTCACTCCTATTTGGGCCGGTACCGCTGCAAGGTCACGCGGACACACACCTGACCGGGGTTTTTTCAAACTGATCTGGTCGGGTGTGTGAGCCGCGGCCTGTGTCGGCTCCGGCTCGAGTGGCGGTTGGATTTTTAAAAAACCTTTATATAATATTCTTTATCATGAATAAGTAATAAAGTTGGTATTCTTAATTTTGTATTTAAATACTTTATCACTGATATTTATTTTATATGTATAGTCAGTTAAACAGAGCTGCTTGGCCATTTTTTCCCGCCATTTTTACTTTTCTTAAGGTTTAAAATGTTATCCCTTTTATTGCAGCTCCTATAGCTTACTGGGTATCCTTTCTGCCTCTGATACTATAGGTTGTGGGTTCGAATCTAACCTCCTCCTATTAAGGCAAACTTTAGGGAGATATTTATTTCTGTAGAAAATGTTACTCAATTTATATATTTTAAAAAAAAAAAAACAACACTGTAAGCAGATAGTTTTGAGGTTCAGGGTTCAAACCCTGCCTATTCTGCGTAATTTAAATTTTATTTTTTCCTTTTAATAAAAATGATTTTTATGTCAATATTTTTACTTTTATTATAGATCAATAACTCAGCGCACCGCATTAAAGAAATGGAGTCTGCCGACCCTGTTATTGACCCCGCCCCTTCTTCCTCTCAATCCAAAGAGGAACTTTTAGCCTATATTAATTCGGCCATAGCTTCGGCACTAAAACATAATATTTCTCCTTCTGAAAAAGTTTTAGAACAACCTATGCCCCTTCATGTTGAGGAACCCTCCTCCTCCTCTGAATCAGATTCTCCTATATTGCGCAAACGTCATTGGAAGACTCATTCTCGCTCTGCTGCACATAAGGGCAAAGCTCAGAGACAGAAAGCCCCTCCCCCGGGTGTTTCACATAGGGGTGCCAGAACCTCCTCCACAGAGGTTAAACGGGGTAGACGAACCCTTTCCCCCTTGGGTACTCGAAGGGGGATTCAGAGCTCGGACTCTGAAAACTTTGACATGGAAGACTATATGGAGTCTTTTCCTGGGCTAGATTGGGATGAGGAACCTCAGTCTGACCTTGAGCTGGATCCATTTCCGGCTCCTCGTTCTTCCCAGAGGAATAATATTGAACTGGAGGACGACATGGTTGACCCGGCTGGGAACCTCATTTTTAGTCCCAAACACATTAAACATCCCAGGTCATCTGACTGGGCATTAGCGCCTCATCTTTCTCGCTTTTTGCAGAGATCGCTCAGAAAGCCTCTCGATCGTGAAGATCGTAATAAACTACGTGCTGAATGTCGTAGACCTTTCTATAACTCCTGAATTTGATGCTAAACTCGCTACCTTTCTAACTAGAAAGGGTAGGGACCCAAGAAAGGGCTTAGACAAGGCTCTGAGGGGTTCAGGATAAACTTCTGGTCACTTCGGGTCCTCTGGCCCAGATTTTACATCTTTCGGATGAAGCCCTTCTTTCTGGCTCTCCTTTAGATCCTTTCGCCATTCGAGAATGGGCCTTTCGAGCCTTTTGCTTCCATGGTAACGCCAACGTTGCCATTTCTACTGAACGCAGAAGGTCGGCTTTATTGCGAATCAACCCCAGATTGGCCGTTCTCGCTACCGAGGAGGCAGGCTCTTCTGCCAAGGGTCTTCTCTTTGGAGAACCCATCTTAGATATTATGAGGCATTACGTTTCCACCTTTACCTCTATCGACAAGATTCAAGCTTCCCTTAGGAAGGTTTTCAACCCTTCCAATCGGGTTTTTGGCAGGGCCGGCAGATTCAGGGGTCGTCTGCCCGGCCGTCAACAGTTCATGGTCCAGCAACGCCAAGCAGTCGCTTACCAGCAGTACCCCGCCTACCCTCAGAGAGCTCTCTTCCCACCAAGATCTCGAGCCGCCAGGACCAGACCAGCCCTTCCTAGGCCCACATTACCTCCAGGCCCTCCCAATGCCCAGAGTGAGTACTCCTCCTTTACACCTGACTTCTTTCCCGCTTCACATCAATTGTCTAGAGCTCTTGGCAGGCTCTTTTGCCATTCGCTCGTTCTCCAAACAGTTTACAAACTGTTGCATCCTCCTTCGGATGGACAACATATCTGCGGTCCAATACATCAACCGCTTAGGAGGTACGAAATCCAAGATGCTATCAGATCTTACCTCAGAATTGTTCAGGTTCTGTGCCTCCCGCAACATTTCCCTCCGGGCGCAATACATCCCTGGAGTTTCCAATATTGTTGCGGACTGGTTTTCTCGTTTCTGGAGAGACTCCAGCGATTGGCGACTTCTTCACCCTGTGTTTTTACGAATTCAGAATATCCTTGGTCCCTTTTCTGTGGACCTTTTTTGCCTCCAGGATCAATCATCAGTTGCCTCGTTATTTCAGCTGGCTTCCAGATCCGGGGAGCAAGGCTTCGGATGCTTTTTTACAGGAATGGCCTCTATTCGGAGCTTATGCTTTTCCCCCGTTCTCTCTCATCACGAGAACCCTTAGGACGGCCAGGAGGCTCAAATGCTCCCTGACTATAGTGACCCCCTTCTGGCCAATGCAACCCTGGTTTCCTCTCCTTCTGGAAATGACAGTCTTCCCCCCTCTCCTTCTTCCAAATCAGTGCAATATTCTCTTAGATCCACTAGGGGAACCGCATCCCCTGGTTCTCCAGAATCGCCTTCCCCTGCTAGCTTGGCAGATTTCAGGGGATCCTGGTCCGCCGAAGGCCTTTCAAGAGTCGCTCAGCTTCTCCTTCGAGAATCTTGGGCCCCTGGCACCAGGAAATGTTACGCTTCAGCCTGGGCATCATGGGCTTGTTGGTGCTCTCGCAGGCAGGTTGATCCCTTTTCAGCCCCTGTAGTCCTTATTGTAAACTTTCTTTCTTTCTTTCAGAGCTTTTTTCGCAAGGCAAGGCTTATCGTTCCATTAATGTCGTCCGCTCGGCAATCTCAGCGGGCCACTTTCCAGTAGATGGCAATCCAGTGGGTAGACACCCCTTGGTTTGCAGAATCTTAAAAGCTATTCGGTTGAAGGTTCCTCCCTCTTCTCGATACTCTCACCTTTGGGATGTCTCCATCATGCTATCCTTTCTTAGGAATTGGCCTCCAAATGTAGACCTCTCTCTTAAGCAATTTTCAGCCAAATTGGCGATGTTGCTTTGTCTGGTCTCCTTCCGTAGGATTTCGGATATTCGGGTGCTGGACGTTGAGGGCATTTCCTTTTCCCCTGAAGGCGTTTCTTTCTTCGTCTCTAGACGCACTAAGTCTATGTCATCTTCCATCTTTTACCCTTATTTCCCGGACGATCCTCAACTCTGTGTGGCTCTCTGCTTGAAATCTTATCTTTCTAGGACGATGTCCTCCCGTCCTTCTCCCGGGGGTCAATTACTAATTTCTTTTGTTCCACCCTTTCGCCCTGTCTCTTCTCCCACTTTAGCCAGATGGGTCCGCTGGCTCATGTCCTCCGCAGGCATTGACCTTTCGTTTTGGAGCTCATTCTGTTCGGGGTGCGGCGGCATCCAGAGCTCTTTTATCGGGCAGTAATCTTCAAGATATCCTCAAAGCTGCGGATTGGTCTTCTTCTACTACCTTTTCTCGTTTCTATTTTAAACCCATTCTTCATGCTTCTGAGTCATTACTTTTATTTCGTTGAAATTGCAAAATATGAAGCCTCCTGTCTTGACATAAAATTCAGATTATTATAACCTTGGTGACTAAATAATCTTGATTTTATTAAAGACAGGAGGCGAATATTTTCCCTCCCTTTTCCTCTCCCAATACCAAAAAAAAAAAAAAAAGTTTTCTGATAAGAATAGTGGACTGTTATGTTTATTCTTTATATTTTATTCCTTGAATCTGTGTCTAAGAGAGCAACTATTATTGTCACTTTATTTTTCTTTTACAGTTTAATTCGATGGATGGGATTTTCCTGATTTCTCTCAAGGCTTGACTAGGATCTCCAAAGTTCTGGATTCCTTCTTCCCGGGATGTTATTGATGTTCGTTCTCCTATAATCCTCTAGTTATCCACCAAAGAAAAGAGGAAGGATTTAGATTGTTCTGGACTCTTTATTGTGATGCTGTATCCTGATTGGTTATACACTGTTGCTGTGTGATTATTTTTTCTTTCTTTCAGTTTCTTTGCTGTTGTTTTTGGTGTCAGTAAAGAATTATGCAAAATATTCGCCTCCTGTCTTTAATAAAATCAAGATTATTTAGTCACCAAGGTAATAATAATCTGAATTATGGTCAACTTGTTGTTTAGCAATATTGTTTCTAACTATAACCAACTGTTCAGATTTATATTTGATTAACATAGCCATAAGTCTTAAAGAACATTCTGAAAGAATGTCATTCCATTCATGAACAAATTCTTCACCCTTAAACCCCAAGGTATCATTTGCAGTCCACAATATTTGTTAAGAATCCAAGTGTCCCGTTTCAGTCGTATTTTTTTCCGTCTAAGTATTTCTAAAGAGTGAAATAAATCACCCAATTTTTTATCCTGTGATATTGTGGAAAAAAATCCTCTAATTCAAGTCCATCCAATTCATGATCATCCAAACTCAATAAGGAATATATATATATAATCATAGGGTTGTGCCTATCAGAGTGTGCAGTGGGGGAATGTCAGGTCGCGGCCCACCAGCAGGGCTGTCAGGGCCTGGTACTGGGCCATGGCCCGACTGTTGAGAAACGAAAGCACATAGTTCCCATTATTTCAGGACCATTGTTACTAAAATGTGAGTACTGGTAAAGTTACAGAAGATTTATATTGTTTGCTATTAATGGATTTCCTTTTGCAATAATATTGTAATGCACTCTTGTCTTTCCTTAGTATCCAACTCCTCTTGAGAAACATGTTTCAGCCATCAAAACAGTGGAAGAGAGAGCAGGTGAGAAGTATATCTCTATATCTGATGTGTTGCAACAAAATGCTTAATTTCTCTTGTTAAGTGTATCCAGTCCACGGATCATCCATTACTTGTGGGATATTCTCCTTCCCAACAGGAAGTTGCAAGAGGATCACCCACAGCAGAGCTGCTATATAGCCCCTCCCCTCACTGCCATATCCAGTCATTCTTTTGCAACTCTCAACTAAGATGGAGGTCGTAAGAGGACTGTGGTGTTTTATACTTAGTTTATTTCTTCAATCAAAAGTTTGTTATTTTTAAATGGTACCGGAGTGTATTGTTTATCTCAGGCAGTATTTAGAAGAAGAATCTGCCTGCGTTTTCTATGATCTTAGCAGAAGTAACTAAGATCCTTTGCTGTTCTCACATATTCTGAGGAGTGAGGTAACTTCAGAGGGGGAATAGCGTGCAGGTTTTCCTGTAATAAGGTATGTGCAGTTAAAAAATATTTTTCTAGGGATGGAATTTGCTAGAAAATGCTGCTGATACCGAAGTAATGTAAGTAAAGCCTTAAATGCAGTGATAGTGACTGGTATCAGGCTTATTAATAGAGATACTGTAATATCTCACACTGCTTCTCTTAGGGAGTGAGAATGTAAAGGATAAGTATTGGAGCTCAACTGCAGAATGCTTGACTGTAACTTGTAAGTTATGGTAATGAGTGGTTTGTTTCAGCTCGTTGCATATAGCACTACTGAATATGTGCTATAAAAAGCAAAGAAGTGAATATTAGTCTTGTGGTAAACCTCAGGATAAAACAGAGGTGCATAAACTGGACTCATAAAATAAGTTCACAGATAGGTATCAGTAATAGCAGTTAGGAGAAATGTGTTATTTTTATAACTGGAAATACTCTCTAGTACTGTAATGAGTTCTTAGGTAGCGCTCTGCAGAGGCAAATGACAATTCAAACAGAATACCCAGTCAATACATAAATCCAGGTGCTATATGATAAGGAAGTAAACAGTCTTACTTTGTATCCGGAATGACCTAGCGCTGCTGTCTGAGGTTGGAGAAGTGCCAAGAATTCACTTTCAATGTGAGGTGAAGAGAGCGTTAAGCTGCAGCCACGGAGCTGCTGGCTCGCATCAACTGAAGAGAAGAAAGGCTCTGAGCGTGTCTGGAGTTTCACGCTAGTGTGTTAGACGTTCCGGTGAGTCAGTGACTGACTGATTGTTCCGGTGAGCGAGGGTTCAAAGGAAGGTATCTTGGAGTCTGAAGAGCGGAGGGATTGCGGTCAGCTGATGGTAGGAGAGAGCTGCAGCTATCACAGAGAAAGGTAGTTGTTACCAGTGCCTTCTTAAAACCCACAACCGCAGTTAAACTGTAAGGCGGACTGGTACTGGAATTCAGTTAGAGTTCAAGTTTAAACAGAATAACTTCTGGTATTCTGTATTTGTAATCCAAAAGTAGGAAAAGGGCTCAGAGAGAAGTAGCTTGCATGCTACAAACAAAATACTAAGCGCCGAGCGCTGTGAGGCCAGGTGTTTTATTAGTTGGGTAGGTGTAGGTAACTGAAAGCTGCTGGGTCCTAAAAGGTATAGACTCTGACAGATACATACTCTTATAAAAGTGTATTTTAAAACGTTTGCTGGCATGTTTATTCGTTTTTTACATATGTTTGGTGATAAAACTTATTGGGGCCTAGTTTTTTCCACATGGCTGGCTTGAATTTTGCCTAGAAACAGTTCCTGAGGCTTCCCACTGTTGTAATATGAGTGGGAGGGGCCTATTTTAGCGTTTTTTTGCACAGCAAAAATTACAGACACAGACATCCAGCTTCTTCCTGGATGATCCAGGACTTCTCTGAAGGGCTCAAAAGGCTTCAAAGTCGTATTGAGGGAGGTAAAAAGCCACAGTAGAGCTGTGGCAGTTGATGTGACTGTTTAAAAAACGTTTTTGTCATTTGTTATTCCGTTTTTGGTATTAAGGGGTTAATCATCCATTTGCAAGTGGGTGCAATGCTCTGCTAACTTATTACATACACTAAAAATTTCGTTAGTGTAACTGCATTTTTTCACTGTTATTTAAAAATTTGGGAAAATTTGGGTTTCTTAAAGGCGCAGTAACATTTTTTATATTGCTTGTAAACTTGTTTTAAAGTGTTTTCCAAGCTTGCTAGTCTCATTGCTAGTCTGTTTAAACATGTCTGACACAGAGGAAACTACTTGTTCATTATGTTTGAAAGCCATGGTGGAGCCCCATAGGAGAATGTGTACTAAACGTATTGATTTCACCTTAAACAGTAAAGATCAGTCTTTATCTATAAAAGAATTATCACCAGAGGGTTCTGTCGAGGGGGAAGTTATGCCGACTAACTCTCTCCACGTGTCAGACCCTTCGCCTCCCGCTCAGGGGACGCACGCTAATATGGCGCCAATTACATCAGGGACGCCCATAGCGATTACCTTGCAGGACATGGCTGCAATCATGAATAATACTCTGTCAGAGGTATTATCTATATTGCCTGAATTAAGAGGCAAGCGCGATAGCTCTGGGGTTAGGAGAGATACAGAGCGTGCAAATGCTGTTAGAGCCATGTCTGATACTGCGTGACAGTATGCAGAACACGAGGACGGAGAGCTTCAGTATGTGGGTGACATCTCTGACTCGGGGAAACCTGATTCAGAGATTTCTAATTTTAAATTTAAGCTTGAGAACCTCCGTGTATTGCTTGGGGAGGTATTAGCTGCTCTTAATGACTGTAACACAGTTGCAATTCCAGAGAAATTGTGTAGGCTGGATAGATACTATGCGGTGCCGGTGTGTACTGACGTTTTTCCTATACCTAAAAGGCTTACAGAAATTATTAGCAAGGAGTGGGATAGACCCGGTGTGCCCTTTTCCCCACCGCCTATATTTAGAAAAATGTTTCCAATAGACGCCACTACACGGGACTTATGGCAGACGGTCCCTAAGGTGGAGGGAGCAGTTTCTACTTTAGCAAAGCGTACCACTATCCCGGTTGAGGACAGTTGTGCTTTTTCAGATCCAATGGATAAAAAATTGGAGGGTTACCTTAAGAAAATGTTTATAGATGCTCTAGCAGCTCCTTGGTTCTTCAACCTGGCCTATGTGTTTCCACCGTTTCCTCTGCTCCCTCGACTGATTGCCAAAATCAAATAGGAGAGAGCATCAGTGATTCTGATAGTGCCTGCGTGGCTACGCAGGACCTGGTATGCAGACCTAGTGGACATGTCATCTCTTCCACCATGGACTCTGCCTCTGAGGCAGGACCTTCTAATACAAGGTCCTTTCAATCATCCAAATCTAATTTCTCTGAGACTGACTGCATGGAGATTGAACGCTTGATTCTATCAAGGCGTGGCTTCTCCGAGTCAGTCATTGATACCTTAATACAGGCTCGGAAGCCTGTCACCAGGAAAATCTACCATAAGATATGGCATAAATATCTTTATTGGTGTGAATCCAAGAGTTACTCATGGAGTAAGGTTAGGATTCCTAGGATATTGTCCTTTCTCCAAGAGGGTTTGGACAAAGGCTTATCAGCTAGTTCTTTAAAAGGACAGATCTCTGCTCTGTCTATTCTTTTGCACAAGCGTCTGGCAGAAGTTCCAGACGTCCAGGCATTTTGTCAGGCTTTGGTTAGGATTAAGCCTGTGTTTAAAACTGTTGCTCCCCCGTGGAGCTTAAACTTGGTTCTTAAAGTTCTTCAGGGAGTTCCGTTTGAACCCCTTCATTCCATTGATATTAAACTTTTATCTTGGAAAGTTCTGTTTTTGATGGCTATTTCCTCGGCTCGAAGAGTCTCTGAATTAACTGCCTTACATTGTGATTCTCCTTATCTGATTTTTCATTCAGACAAGGTAGTTCTGCGTACCAAACTTGGGTTTTTACCTAAGGTGGTTTCTAACAGGAATATCAATCAAGAGATTGTTGTTCCATCATTGTGTCCTAATCCTTCTTCAAAGAAGGAACGTCTTTTGCATAATCTGGACGTAGTCCGTGCCTTGAAGTTTTACTTACAGGCTACTAAAGATTTTCGTCAAACATCTGCCCTGTTTGTCGTTTACTCTGGACAGAGGAGAGGTCAAAAAGCTTCGGCAACCTCTCTCTCCTTTTGGCTTCGGAGCATAATACGCTTAGCCTATGAGACTGCTGGACAGCAGCCCCCTGAAAGGATTACAGCTCATTCTACTAGAGCTGTGGCTTCCACCTGGGCCTTTAAAAATGAGGCCTCTGTTGAACAGATTTGCAAGGCTGCGACTTGGTCTTCGCTTCACACCTTTTCAAAATTTTACAAATTTTACAAATTTGACACTTTTGCTTCTTCGGAGGCTGTTTTTGGGAGAAAGGTTCTACAGGCAGTGGTTCCTTCCGTTTAAGTTCCTGCTTTGTCCCTCCCATCATCCGTGTACTTTAGCTTTGGTATTGGTATCCCACAAGTAATGGTTGATCCGTGGACTGGATACACTTAACAAGAGAAAACATAATTTATGCTTACCTGATAAATTTATTTCTCTTGTAGTGTATCCAGTCCACGGCCCGTCCTGTCCTTTTAAGGCAGGTCTAAATTTTAATTAAACTACAGTCACCACTGCACCCTATGGTTTCTC
This sequence comes from Bombina bombina, assembly GCF_027579735.1. Taxonomy (NCBI): domain Eukaryota; kingdom Metazoa; phylum Chordata; class Amphibia; order Anura; family Bombinatoridae; genus Bombina; species Bombina bombina. The sequence continues at coordinate 414,838,215 of NC_069504.1, forward strand.
CTTTCTTGTCTATTTTCGGTCGAATGACTGGATATGGCAGTGAGGGGAGGGGCTATATAGCAGCTCTGCTGTGGGTGATCCTCTTGCAACTTCCTGTTGGGAAGGAGAATATCCCACAAGTAATGGATGATCCGTGGACTGGATACACTACAAGAGAAATAAATTTATCAGGTAAGCATAAATTATGTTTTTTCACAAGTGACCATATCCGTGTAACTGCTGAATTGAAATATTATAGGGAAATAAGAGTTGGCAAAATAAAAATAAAATCTATAAATGACAAAGAAATGGGCATGAGAAAATAATCGATATAATAGTCTACAAACTGGTTGTTAGCTGCTGCACCCAAAAGAAACACTATACTCCTCAGAAGATAGTGCATAGTACAAAAAAGGGGATATTGGGGGGGTTGCGCTAAAGAACTAAGGTAAATGGGTAAGAAATGGGCAACAATTTTGGTATTGGGAACAAAGGATATGATTTGATGAATGCTTTATTGTTAATAACGGACGTTTTTGTGTTTTACTTTTTGTTTGTTACTCAAGCCATATGTCATATTCTTTGCCAGCATCTGATACTGAAGAAAGTATATTTATTTAATCTAAATAATTTACTAAATTAACCTGAATCCTGTAACTGTGGACTAGCATAAACTGTAAACCCTATGTGAGCATGTGTTTGTTTATCCATCCTATAGACTCCATTTATCACGCTGCTTTGGAGCTTCTGCGACACATACTTGCATACAATAGTTAAGAGGCAGCAGTCTTAACACTGTTTCTTAAAGGGACATTCCAGTCAACATTTAAATGCACATAGGTGAATTACATCTTTGAATAGAAACATATTTACAATATAAATGCATTGGCACAAATGCTTCTAGTAAAAACTGTTAATGTTTTAGTCTTAACATGCATGTGAAGCATAGCTAGACATTCTCAGTGCATCAGCATTTTAAATACTGCAGCTGTTTAGAGCACCAGTGGGGCTTGTATCATGTTCGCAATTAACAAATTAAGTCATTACCAGATGATACAAGCACCTTAGGCTCTCAGCAAGTGCTGGGTTTAAAATGCTGGTGCACAGTGCAAACTTAAATATACTTTTGAAACAGCTATAGCTTTTATTAGAAGCATTTTTCCTAATACTGTATGCTACAAAAATTCTTCTATTCAAAACTGAAATGCATCCATGTGGCTTTTCAATTTTGGATGGAATGTCCCTTTAAATAACCTCTCTGTTTAATTTACGCCAGACTAGTCTGACCAGGTTTATTGATAGTGGCTTTTATAATTTTAAATGGGATCACAGGCAAACAAATTCCCTGACACTGAACCTGTGTCCCCGCACAATGATAAATGTAGCCCTATATTTAAAGGGACATGAAACCCCCCCAAAATATTTAATTTATCATAGAATACAATTGTAAACAAGTTTTTAGTTCTAATGTTATTATTTTGTGAAGAGATACCAAGGTAGGTAGCGTACACATACCTGAAGCACTACATGTCAGCAAGAGCACTAGATTGCGCACAATAACCTAATGTATAACATTGCAGTACTATGTGGCAGCAGTTTTGCAACAAACACGTTCACACTCCTGATTTTTATTCCTTGCTTTTCAACAAACGATAACAGGAAAACAAAGAACATTTGATAATGGAAGTAAATTGGAAAGTTATTTTAAAATTGTATATTCTATGTGAATCACAAAAGTAATAGTTTAGTTTTTTTTTTTTGTCCCTTTTAAATCTTTCTGCTCTAAAGCGATTAAACAATTCTTATGCGTCTCCTCTTTTGAAAGAGTTTAACACCCCTGCTATAAATTCACATAAAGGTTTTAAAACTGCAGCAAGTTGTCTGCAAAAACCCTTTGTTAAAACAATTTGAATAAATCTAATCTTGATAGAGGCAAATAATCCAATTATTTTTGCTCAAGGTTCCTAGAGAATGGTTCCTGGTATTGGAAGGAAAGAGGTAAAGTGCTGACAGCTGCAACTCTCCTTTTGTGAGGCATGTACTTGATGCTTTTTTAACACATCGATTTCCTATGTGTGTTCTGACCAATTACGGGTTAAGAAATTGTTGCACTTGAAAGATAAAGGTGCTTCACAAGCAGAGATATAAACATTCCCCTTATGAAAGCTAGCTGCAGCTGATTCAGGCAATACGAACCAAATATTATATAATATAGCCAGTAGAGTAAGTCCCTGAAATTGCTGATATTTTTTGTTGGATGAATTTAAAAGCTAGGAAAAGAAGTAAAACAACAAAAAAAATCTGTGCATAAAAACATTGTGTTCACTAAATATAATGCAGGTACATCAGACTCACAATGATGCCTCAGAAAGGGATGTGAGGAACAATCGTAACCCAGATGAGCAAAATAAGTCAAAACAGGCAACCTAATAGATCATGTGGGCATTTATGAAATACAGTAAGGCAGATTCAAACACAGATAAGCAAGCTCTCAAGCTCTCACAACTATCAGTACCTACACCTGATTGCACTACTGAAACATGTTGAGCTTTTCATGGATTTTAAGGAAAGCTGGGAATCTTCACTATCAAGGAGTCATTTTTCTCAATAAAAGGCTATTTTTTTCATTCACTTCTGAATACCTTACAATCTGTGCAATATTAGTAGTCTTGCTGTATTGCACTATTGTCGAGACTCTTCTTTGAAGTTCATTGGTCACCTTTGAATGACAATTCATTGAAGTTTCTAGAGAGTTGACTATCTAGAAGGCAGTCTGAGGTTATTGAAGCTCTTCCCTGAGAAGGACGGTGCTGCCACTGCGTACTACATTGTAAATATAATTGTTAGATTACTTCTGTGTGTGTGTGTTTCTGAGAACCAAGGGATTAAATTACTTTTGTGTGTGTGTTTTTGATAATCGAGGAGTGTATTACACAGCAGTAATTTAACTAGTTTAAGTCAGTGGGCCTCATTTATGAAGCTGTGTGCAGATACGTTTCCCAAGCAGGTAATCTGTCCTCCTGAGCTTATTGCCAGCGATGCAAGCATCACTGGTGAAAGTTATGAGTGCACAAGACCAATCTTGTTCATGCCTACCAACTTAGGGTTTCCGGCCACATTAATTGGCATAATTAATTATGCATGTAGGACATCACAGGAAGTAACATATGCTCCTAAACAAAAAAAGGGAAGGGAAGTAATGTTATATGTAAAAATATTCCCTAAATGCCAACTGGCATAAACACACACAAGCAGACACACAGAATCATAGACATCCATAGCAATTGCAGAAATATAGGTAAACCAGGAACTTAGCATGGATACATTCAGCGGCACTCAGTTAGCCACCTGCTTATACACATACCCACATGCATACATACAGGCACAGACACTCACATGTATGAGTTCACACATACAGAGCAGACACCTATAGGCATTCATACACAGGCTCCCACAAACTTGCTCAAGTACCCACTTCCATTCACAATACCAAGAGAACAAAGCTAACTAGATAATAGAACTACATTGAAAGTTGTTTAAAATTGCATGTTCTAACTGAATCATACATTTTTTTTACTTTACTGTCCCTTTATTCCGAAGATTATTTTGAGGGGAATAGATCTGCTCAAGAATCTAAGCGTGAGGATGGAGGGGCAAGCATTAAAAATGAAAGTGAAATCTAATAATTGTATTCTTTAGTTAAATAAAACTATTTAAATTGTTGGTATTATTTAAGGTAATGATGGTTTTTCTTCCAATAAAGTACAACAGAAAAGTTGATCAAATATGAATGAAGAACCTATTGAACTGGAGATAGTTCACCTCCCAATTATCTATGCATTTCTAATGGTATATAATTAAATCAGTAAGTTTCTGAAATAACTGGAAAAATAATCTGAAAATGTATTTTTAAAATTGAAAATATTACGTGGAAAACCATGATTTAAATAAAGTCTTCATAACTGATTATTTAAATTGTGACTTAAATCATAATTTAAATCAAATCCACCCTGCAAAATAACAAAATTTATGCTTACCTGATAAATGAATGTCTTTCATGGTGGTAAGTCCATGAGCTATTGCTTCTGTGGATTCAACTCCTGGGCACTAGGAGGAGGCACAGATTCCCAAATCTCTAAGTGCACTTAATCCCTCCCACCACTCTGGTATTATAGTCTGACGTATAGCCGAATAAAGAGAAGTAAAAAAGAAGAAAGTAGGGAAAATGTGGTGGAAACTTAAACTGCCGCCAGAAAAAAATAATTACGTAAAAAAGGTAATGGACAGGTCTCCAAGCCAGAAGCTAAATGTCCAACCTTTTTAAAGTTTGTAAAAACAAAACAAAAAATAAAAACAAATTTAGACACTGAAAATGTCATGACTAAGCCTGAACAAAGTCTAGATGTCAAGACATTTAGAAATGTTCCTGTAGTATGTAACAGAAAAAAACAACTAAATATGATTCTTTAAGAGTTAGCAGATAAGTTAATATCTGAACTGACTTGCAAAAAGAATAATTCTTGGAATTTTAATAGAACGCTAGCTAAAACCCTGTTTTTCATAGCAGGAAATAAACAACTTAACAAATCATTTGAAAAATTTTACTTTACAGGCTTTATAGTCTGAAATAAGGAGTTCAATACAGCTTTAAAAAAATTTAAAATATTCATTCTTTAATCCATCCAGATCTTGATGATTGGAGAATGCTTGACATCTGAATCAGATTCGCAAACCAAGTTCTGCAAGGCCTGACTTGGAGACAGATTAATAAAGAATGCTCTATTCCATAGTATTTGTCTGGAAGACCCCATTATTCCACAATCTAGTAGAACATTACTTGAAGGAGGAAACATTCCTGTGGAAGGGATTACCTAGTAAGGAAATCTGCTTCCCAAAATTACTCCAATCAAAAAACCTTGAGACTTTCTTCATTGCTAAGGAACTGCAAGTTCCCTGTAGATAGTAGATATAACTACAGCTGTAACATTGTCTGATTGAAAACTGGCATACGTTTCTGCTTTCAGAAGAGGACAGCTCTAAAGGAACCTAAAGATTGCACGCCCAAGATAATTATTGGTAACCTTGCCTCCTGAGAAAACTAAACTCCCTTTCTCTTAAGTGTATCCAGTCCACGGTTTACTCTGGACAGAGGAGAGGTCAAAAAGCTTTGCCGACCTCTCTTTCCTTTTGGCTTCGGAGCATAATACGCCTAGCCTATGAGACTGCTGGACAGCAGCCCCCTGAAAGGATTACAGCTCATTCTACTAGAGCTGTGGCTTCCACCTGGGCCTTTAAAAATGAGGCCTCTGTTGAACAGATTTGCAAGGCCGCGACTTGGTCTTTGCTTCACACTTTTTCCAAATTTTCCAAATTTGATACTTTTGCTTCTTCGGAGGCTGTTTTTTGGAGAAAGGTTCTTCAGGCAGTGGTTCCTTCCGTTTAATCCTGCCTTGTCCCGCCCATCATCCGTGTACTTTAGCTTTGGTATTGGTATCCCATAAGTAATGGATGATCCGTGGACTGGATACACTTAACAAGAGAAAACATAATTTATGCTTACCTGATAAATTTATTTCTCTTGTAGTGTATCCAGTCCACGGCCCGCCCTGTCCTTTTAAGGCAGGTCTAAATTTTAATTAAATTACAGTCACCACTGCACCCTATGGTTTCTCCTTTCTCTGTTTGTTTTCAGTCGAATGACTGGATATGACACTCTGCCGTGGGTGATCCTCTTGCAACTTCCTGTTGGGAAGGAGAATATCCCATAAGTAATGGATGATCCGTGGACTGGATACACTACAAGAGAAATAAATTTATCAGGTAAGCATAAATTATGTTTTTCTCTCCTGGATCCCCCAGACTGAACCTCAATCCAAGAGAATGGTTTCTGCAGACATTTTTCATGTTGGTGGAATAATGGACACTATTGGTAAAATAATTTGGTAAACTATCCAGTGGTACAGAGATTCCCTCACTGAAGAATTTCTAAGAGATAGTTGAGTGAAAATACTTGCACTATTGTTGAAGCATGCATAGTTATTATTATTATTATTATTCTTTATTTATAAAGCGCCAACAGATTCCGCAACGCTGTACACGAGTAACAAAGATAAAAGTACAGTACAATATGAGACACCAGACAAAATTTAACAAATACAGGGGGGGTGGGCTGTTCCCATGGGAACTTACAATCTAGATGGGTAGGAGGGTGAGAAACAGGAGGTGGGGACTGCAAAGGTTGGAATGATGTTAGTGTGGAGTTAAATGAGGGCAACTATTAGGCAAGTGGAATTCAATAGTTACTGATTTGGTGATAGGCTTCCCTGAACAAGAATGTCTTTAGGGAGCGTTTAAAGGAGGAGAGGTTGGGGGAAAGTCTGACAGCTCGAGGAAATGCATTCCAGAGGGTTGGTGCCACATGAGAGAAGTCCTGTAGTATAGCATGGGAGGAGGTGATGGTATAAGATGCAAGGAGTAGATCATTGTTGGGTCTTAGGGGGCAGGCTGGAGTATATATATATTTTTATGACAATGAGGACAGGTGGGGGGGGCTGCATTGGTAAGGGCTTTGTAGGTCAGAGTGAGAATTTTGATTCTGCTGTTAATGGGGAGCCAATGAAGGGACTCAGAGTGGTGCAGCAAATACAGAGCATCGGGAAAGGTGGATTAGCCTAACAGAGGCATTTATGACGGATTGAAGGGTGGAGAGGCGGGAGAGGGAAAGGCCAGTTAGTTGGTTATTACTGTAGTCAAGCCAGGAATTTACTAGGGAATGGATTAGCTGTTTAGTAGTTTCAGCACTTAGAAAAGGACGAATTTTTGAGATATTGCGTAGGTGGTTGCGACAGGATTAAAAAAGCAATTGGATGTGGGGTTTGGAGAAAAGGGTAACTCCTAGGCAGCGGACTTGGGTTGATGGGGAGATAATGGTGTCGCCAACAGATAGTAAAGTTAGAAACTTGAGTATAATTAGATGCAGCAGACAGGTCAAGTAAGATAAGTATAGAGTAGTGGCTATTGTTTTTAGCAGATAGAAGATAGTATTCTTGGTGAGGGCAGTCAGTTGAGTGTTTGGGATGGAAGGCAGATTGCAGGGGATCACGCAATGAGTTGGAGGACAGGAAGTGGGTTAGGCGATCGAAGAGACCATGCAAAAGGAAGAACATCTAATGCTGCAATCCTCAGACCTAACACTTCCATACTTTGAGTTACAGATTGGTTGTACATTTATTGTAGTTCTGAGCAAACTGACTGTAACTTTGGTCCCAGATCCATTACATAAAACTGCATATTCTATGACTCCTAGAAAAGAGACTTTTTTTAAATTAATGAGAGCTCTCTTAAATTCATTTTTCAACCATGTCTACAAAGAAAACAGTAGAATGTTGGTATGAAATATGAGTAATGAGTACTTATTACAGACAAGAGAGTTTCTAGAACCTTCTTAAAAATTCTGGGAGCTGTAGAATAACCAAACGAAAATGCCAAAAACTGAAAAGGTTTGTTCTGAAAGGCAAATATTAGCAGCTAGAAATGGTCTAGGAATAGGAAGGAAGGCATCCTTCAAATTGAATGTTAACATAAGTTAACTCTGTTGAGTAAGCAGTAAAATTGCCCAAATTGTTAGTATTTTGCCAATAGGAACTCTGAGAAATTGAAGTCCAGAATTGGTCCGAAAACTCTGTCTTTCTAGGGAATAATGGAAAAGGATGAAATAAAATCCCAAATCTTAAAGGAATAGAAAGGTCAAAATTGAAATATGCATGGCTGCATTTTTTTTTTTAAAGAATTTTTTATTGAGGGTATAACAAAACTTCATCAAAATACAGTTTGCTCTATTGAACACAAGAGGCATTACATAGACAAATACTTCTACTATAACATTGTCACAGCAATAATACATGAGATATAGGACATGCAAAAGAAGATCGAGGAGCAAACCCAATACACCCTCTTTTTTTCCCCCAACATAGCTGAGGTCACTGTAGAACCTCAATGGATATAAGTTACCAACTGGGGGGGGGGGGGTTGGGCAGTATAAGCCTCTTTTGGGCTTACACTCGTCCTACTCCTTCACATATCTTCTAGAGCCATGGGTAGGCTCAGTAAATTGGAACTAGGATTGAAGGAAGTCATAAGAAAAAAACATGACATTTTTAAAGTGTTTAAGTAATCACCGCTGTGCTAAAGATAGACAACAATGCAGGGATTACCTCACAGATAAGCCTGAGATTGTCACATGAGCAAGGAATTAAGTTAATCTGAGAGTATGCTCACCTGTGACCCTTGAACCACAACAGCACATCTCAAATGTATATACATATATTGGATTTATATTGGACTAACAGTTATATCTTATCTGCAAAAATGAACAAACTGTAAACAATGGAACACACAAGAACAGTCATGCTGATCCACTCAGTATTAGGATCCAGAGAGACTATTTTACAGTCACACAGGTACAAACTAAGACAAAGGCTCCCCGAACAGGGCAGAGACTTCATAACTCTGCCAAAAGGGAGTATGGAGGATAGCTAATGATCCCTTACCACACAAGGAGGGGGGGGGGGAAAGCCAGGAGATCTCAAAATTTACATAAGAAAAGCTCCCAGAATGCTGTGCTCAGTATCTATCTATCTATTCTAGTTTCTTATGACACAAGGAATAATAAAGGGCATGAACACATAATAATGTGGCGTAGAGTGCCATGGAACACAATACACTCAAGATCTCTCCAGCTCTACACATAAGAGAGGGACTGCAATAATTTAGGTGCATAGACACATTGCTTGAATTCTAGAGAATATTACACTCTTACTGAAGGCTGTGCTGGGCCTCAAAATATAGCGGTAAGATGGGGTAGAATAACATACATTGTAGCTTGTTAGAGAAATGACATGTGCAGTCCCATTCACAGCTCCAAAACATCTCAAACATATTTATTATTAGTGGAGTGCTGAACAACCCAAACACATATTGCAAGTAAGGATAGGCTAAAGCACTATTCTATCATAATTGGGCTGGTGAATAAGAGCTAATTTGAAACTATGTTAGGAGCTGCAGGGCCAGACATATATGAGGCAAAAAGGATTAAACCTCTAAAGTCACATAGTTTAAGGTCTCTCATAAAATTGTCCCACGATAACCTCTCCCAACCAGAGCTGCAGAAATCAGAGAGTCCCACCGTGGCTGTGCCTGCAGGCACTCCGAGGTCAGGGGCTATGTGCAATTACCCTATTCCAGTCTGGACAGCCGAGAAAACAAGGGGATTTTGAAAGGCCTGATCAGCAGTATTCACAGGAGAGTCACGAAAGAAAGTCCGGGCAACCGGCCAGATGGCCGCTCCTCTAAACAGGGACCAGGCAGCATTATTATGGGAAGTAAAGTGTCTCCCCGTCGCCCGGTCAGATTGAACATGAAAGTTATCCTCCGTTATCATCTCAGCCCACAAGATATCTCCAGCTTCTAGGGAGCCAGCGTCTAGCTGTACACATACCCTCGGATACACAGCAGAATGAGGGTTTCCTCTTGGCGGTGCTACTCCACACCAGTTAGGCAGATTTGTGCTCATCCCTCTCTGGGTCCCGGGGGACTCTACTTCCGATGCGGGGGTCTAGCGGCATTTTTTCGGATAGGGCTTTCGTCCATAGCAGTAACCACAGTAGGCTCTTCATCCTTTCCTTTTAACCTTGAGGATCCGATTCTCAGTATGAGCCGGTCAAATGTGCAAATTTCGTCCGTAATATTCAAAAAGGGCTAATAAATCCATGTGTGGGTCCTCCATAATCACACCACCTTGTGGCTAGGCCTCACTTTGTATATCAAACAGTAAACTGAGGGAACGCTCCCAAATCCTGCTCCAACTGACTTAGCAGGACTTTAGCTAGATGAGTAGTATGTCCCCCACCATCAGGGAGCTATCAGGTTAAGGGGTACCCCAAAAAACCTATGGTATATCCAGAAGCTACTGTCCCATGCAACCGATCTCCTCGGCAGTTAACTCCGCCCCCTGCATGGCTGCATTTCAATGTCAAATAGAAGTATTTTTGCAGTATACTTTAGAAAAAATGCTTCTAGTAAAAGTTATTACTGTTTTTCTGCAGGCATTTGCACATATCCTGTGTGTACCAGTATTCAAATACCACACCTTCTCACAGAGTCAGTGATGGCTTGTATGGCACAAATTACATCTTTACAGCAATACACACCATCTTCAGTTCTATGTGCTTGAATACAGGTGCACAGATATGCACAGGATATAACTTTTACTAGCAACATTTTTTGCTAACGGAAGTATATTGCACATTTCAATTGTTACCTTTCTATCCCTTTAAAACTACAGCTAATAAAATTTGCAAAGTTTTTTTAGAATGTGAGGAAAAAAAGACATCTTCCTCAAAGGCTTTGGAACCTATGAAGTAATGCTGGGAAACTATGTTTAGAACCTAGAGATCTTGTAAAGGCTGTTAGGCCTCCTAAAATTTTGGCTGGCTACAGCAGTTTATGGGGTTCTGTGACTGACCTGGCTAATTATGGTCTAAACATGCTAGTGTTAAAATGTTGTTGCTTTTTGGTCAAGAAGGTATAAACCGGAATAGATATGCAGCAGGCTTTATTTTAATACAATTCACCTTACTACATCGCTGCGGAATCTGTTTGCGCTCTACAAATACCTGATAATAATAATAATAATAATAATTACTCTGTTCAAGCTTCACCAAAAGTTCAGATACGCTTAGCTTACAGTAGATTTCTAAAAACTATTAGAAGTTTTATATCTTGAAACTGGTCATGTAGTGCTTGACCTGTAGCTAACAAGTTACTGATCTGCCTAACAGTGTTAAAAACATATTTATTGCTATCTTGAAAACAGTTCATACAGCTTTTGTGATTGGAATAGCTAGAATAAAGAGACTTCAGGTTCTAAGTACATTTCCCATGATATAGTGAACAAATAAGCACTTTGTACAGTTTGAGACATTGGAAGCTAAACACTTTCAGTGTCTGAAATGTTGTCAGTCATTCCACTTTCAAGTAAGCGTAAAAGGTCTATACAAGATATACCTTCTACTAGTAGCTATATTCCTGTGTCTCATGAGGCTAATGCAATTTCTGAGGGTAAGGTTCTTTTTCTGAAGATCACGGGCTGGCCCCTTATCCTGCTTCTTCCTCCCTCCTTTTTATTTAAGATTGATCACATTTGTTCTTTATTAAAGGAGGTTTATGCTTACGTTAGAAATTATGGATTCTTATTCCAAACCTAATAAGTATCCTGAGCTTTTTCCAGTGGCTGATACTGTGGCTGGGATTATTTCTAAAGAATGGTCTAAACATGGTAGTGTATTTAATCCTTCTGCAAGGTTTAAAAAGATGTATCCTTTCCAGCTTCTAGTATTGAGCTTTGGGAAGTTGTCCCTAAGGTAGCTGTTGCAATTTCTACTTTGGCTAAAAGTGCTACTATCCCTCTAGAGGGATAGCACTTCTTTTAACCCCGTAAGGACCACAGCACTTTTCCATTTTCTGACCGTTTGGGACCAGAGCTATTTTTTACATTTCTGTGGTGTTTGTGTTTAACTATAATTCCTAGTATTAATAAGTCACATGTTCAAATACACATGGATCACACATTACCATTTTTTTCTGATCATTTTAAAACTGATTGTGAAAATATTCCACTTATGATATATTAAAAATGCGTTTAAAAATCATATTAATAAGCAATTGCACTGTCAATTATTTGCTCTCCCCAGAATCATAGTATTTAACATCCTGGCATTATTTTTATACAAACACAGCATATTTCACATTCCTAATAATTTTTGAGCACACAGATCCATGTTTATGGCTAATATTCATAGGACATCTTGCTGTCTGTAAAATAAAGAAACAAATGTTACCATTTTGAAACAAACATTTATACATCTACCATACAGCTATTCATTACGCGCAGTATACACTTATCGGAAATGTTACTGCTAGGCATTTCTTCTCAGGATATATATATATATATATATATATATATTTATATTTATACAGTCTGAGAATCAATTATATTTGAAATTTAAACACAAGTTGTACTTTAAAAAATAAATTTTAAAGCTACAATACAAACGTGTTTCTGTTTGGTCAGTACAGATGTTTATTTGAGGTTTAGGGGCAATTAACAGGTCTGTGCTAATTACAATATTTCTGGCTTTAGCGATGCATATCTTCCACCAAAACACCGACTATTGGCTCCATCAACCCAGGAGTTTGTGCTGGTTAATGAGACAGATGCTTTCTTTTGAACTCTTAGATGCTATGTTAATCAGGAGAAAGTATCTCATGTCTGATCTCAGATTTGGAATACACAGAATGTATTCAGTGATAAAATGAGCATGCTCAAACTTACTATTTGAGAGATTTCATACTTATTTTATATTATATATATATATATATATATATATATATACAGGTATACCTCACTTTACAGCGCTTCACTTTACAGCGATTCGCTAATACAGCGCTTTGTGGAGCTGAAGTTCAACCTCCAAGGATTTTGAAACAGTGCTATAATCATTGTGAGATTGGTAGAAAAGTGAATGGCACCATTTGTTTATACTTAGTTCACTCTGTTTATAGCATTGCAGTGCAATCTGTGTCTCAGTGCTATAGTCTGGCAAATTGTACTACAGTAATTGTCACAATTTTACAGGTACAGTATTTATTGAATACTAATTGAATACTTGCTGTGCTAGTGTTAAACTAAACATAGCACTATTGCACCCCTAAATATGTTAGTTCAAACATGTTTTCAAGAATTTAAACACTGAAAAGAAAGCTAAAACTGCCTTGTTTCACTTTAAGGCGGTTTTCACTTTACAGCGGGGCTCCGGTCCCTAACCCGCTGTATGAGCGGGGTATACCTGTGTATATATATATATATATATATATATATATATATATATATATATATATATATATATATATATATATATATATATATATATATATATATATATATATGACAAACAAGTAGAATCCTGCGACAAAGTCCCAGGAAGCTAAGGGTCTATAAGCGCTCCAGAAAGGGACAATATAATAAATTCCCTAATAAATAAAACAAAAAATAGAATATTAATTCTATAAATGCCAGTAGCTGCTGCTAAACCTAAATGCAAAGGGAGACTCCCTATTTTCCCCCTTCTAGAAATAGAAATAAAAAAAGAAATGAACGGTTAGCGCTGCAAGGCATAAAAAGTGAAACCATATGAGAATGGAAAGATTCAATAGATCAATCACAGAATATAAAAATAATAAAATATACAATTAAAACAAAAATTAAAAAGTCCATAAACACATAGGTAAAGTGTAAAGCCGGGAGCAATGTGGTAATTTTTTCAAGTGATCCCTTGAAATCTTCAAATACTGTTCCCCCAAGGATGTGCACTTACTTGAAGAACCCTCAATCCATATGAGGTAAGTAATGACGTAGTAACCATCCAATCCCACTGATTTAGCAAGCCACTGCTTTCAGATGTGAGTCCTCTATAGCTCCAGAAGTATCCGTGATTAGAAACTTTCAGACCTCCTCTCATCAGGTAGTGGTGAAATTTCACAGGTGCTCATACAAAGCAGAGAAAAAGAAGGAACACTGATAGTGTAATAACGTTTTATTTAAGGCTTAAAAACACAAACAGTGAAATGTTACTCACAAAGGTACCCTCAATAAATGAGGTAAATAATCGGCATATAACAAGAGAGCTGTGGCATACAGTCAAATCAGCTGAGATCCTGTAAAATTAGGCAGTCAGTAAGATCCTTACACGTTTCAAAGGCATAGATGACTTTCGTCTGCCTTCTTCATCAGAGGTATTGATCTGACAAACTACCAAGTATTTATTCACACCTGAGGTGATTACGTCAATGGGCGGGTTTATAAACAACAGTGCACCCTTAACAAAATTAACGCTATGCAATGCAATCAATAATACCATAAAAGTATTAAAATAGCACCTCCTATAAATGCGGTAAAAAACTAATGATGCGTACCATTAAAAATAGGATGTTTGTACTCAGAACGGCTACAAATTGCCGATCAGGAAATGTATTATTCTCACGTTACCGCGTCATAAGAGGCGGGACTATCATACGTCACCGACATTACTGAACACACAAAACTTTATTTGTCTCCCAGTAATTGCACTACAATGCTAATGTTATTCTTACATATATGAATGGGCCAAATACTTTTTGACAGCACTTTTAGATACAATATTACCTAATCGAAACTCCTCATTAAAACACTAACATGTTTGAAAAGACAAAATATACGTAACTATATATACACAGTTACCCAATTAAAGTAATTACTAAAATAAATTTTGGGGAGAATAAGTATTCTACTGAATAAATAAAGGATAAATTCATATACATACTTAAAAGGCTCATCAAGTAAAATAATACATAGTTGAAAAAAACAAAAAACATCCAAACTATAATCAGGAGTTTAAACCAAAAAAAAAACTCTGGATAGAACTATAAAAATACAATACATGTGTCGCTACCTAACTATTATTGGTAAAAACCTTCTAAAAAATGTATATATTTAAACTTGATATAAATATATAAATCCCTAAAATATTACAAAGTACCTTCAAATATACTTAGAAATAATTTGGTCTCTATTTTATCACCCTCATGGAAAACAATCAAGTCCAGAAACTCAATTTCCAATTTACTATATTTTTCTGTAAATTTGAGGTTAACATCATTAATCTTGATGAATTAGAAAAAGTTATTTAGGGGTTCCACCTCCCCTTTCCAGATGAATATAATGTTGTCTATAAAACGAGCCCTGGTCACTATGTGGTCACTAAAGGGATTATTATTCCAAATACACTGTTCCTCCCATAGACCCGTATACAGGTTAGCGTAGCTAGGGGCAAACTTAGTCCCCATAGCCGTTCCGCTAACCTGTATATAGTACTCATTTTCGAAGAGGAAATAATTTTGTTCAAGGATAAACTTAATTGAATCCAAAATGAACATTTGATTTTTATCCAGAAGATTAGTGAGCTTTTTTAACCAATATTTTATAGCTTGTAAACCTAAGTCGTGTGGTATATTGGTGTACAGAGCTGTTACGTCAGCCTGCACCCAAATTATATTCTCCTCCCATTTTATTGGGGTGAATTTATTTATAGTATCCCTAATGTAAGACTTCATTAGTGGGACCAAAGGTTGTAAAAAATGGTCCACATATTCGGATAACCATGATGTCAGCGAATTTATACCCGCGACTATAGGTCTACCGGGAGGATTCTTTTCACTCTTATGTACTTTTGGGAGGTGGTAGAACACTGCTACCACTGGATTGTTATTGCTCAAAAATTTAAACTCATCTTCATTTAATACCCCATCATATTTGGCTGTATCAAGGAAATCATTGTATTTCCTAACAAAGATGGCCGGAGGATCTGTCGGGAGTTTTCTATACGTTGTTGTTTCGTTCAGAAGCCTCTTTGCCCTAAATAACTTTTTGGAATTCATCAAGATTAATGATGTTAACCTCAAATTTACAGAAAAATATAGTAAATTGGAAATTGCTTTTCTGGACTTGATTGTATTCCATGAGGGTGATAAAATAGAGACCAAATTATTTACAAAAGGGACAGACAGCAATGGGTTAATTTATTCCTCCAGCAACCACTATCCTAGCTGGATAAAAAATATCCCATACAGGCAATTCCTTAGAATTAAAAGGAATTGCTCCCGTATGGTTGATTTTAAAGCAGAAGCTGTTCTGTTAAAGAAAAAATTTCAGGAAAAAGGGTATTGAATAAGAAACATTGAAGCTGCATATAAGAAAGTAAAAAATATGCAACATACTGAGGTGGAAACCAACACAAATAAAAATAGAAATACAAAGAAGATCTCTAAGAATAAATCAAATAAAGAAATGAAACATATGAATTTCATTTCCACATTTAATGAGGGGTCAATGGGCATTAGGGATATTATCCATAGACATTGGCACATTCTCCATAAAGATAAAATTCTGAAAAGTGTTTTGGAAAAAAGACCAGGTTTTATTTTTAGAAAAAATCAAAATCTAAAAAATATGCTTGCTCCTAGCCAGTTGAAGAAAGCACAATCTAAGAGATCATGGCTTGGTGGTAGCGGGGCAAAAGGGGTCTATAGATGCAACAGATTAAATTGTTGTGCCTGTGACCATGCATACAATGGTAATAGACCTACTAAACAGGTTACTTCTACATCTAATGGCAAACAATGTGATATTTCATCTTTGTGCAACTGCAAAACCGATCATGTTGTATATCTGATACAATGCAGCTGTGATCTGCAGTATATAGGCCGCACCACCCGCCCTTTTAAGAAAAGGATATATGAACATTATCACTAACATTAAGGGAGGTCTCAAATCACACAGCCTTTCAGAAAACTATAGGATTGTTCACAATCAGGATCCTAAGTGCCTAAGAGGCACTATTCTTGAACATGTAAAATTACCTGAGAGAGGAGGAGATAGAGAACGCCTCCTCAGACAAAAAGAGACATATTGGATTCATCTATTTAATAGTATGATACCATATGGTCTCAATAAAGATATAGATTTTGTTGCGTTTCTTTAAATGTCTTTTTCCAATATTTCTAAGTATTTTTTAAGGTACTTTGTAATATTTTAGGGATTTATATATTTATATCAAGTTTAAATATATACATTTTTTATAAGGTTTTTAGCAATAATAGTTAGGTAGCAACACATGTATTGTATTTTTATAGTTCTATCCGGAGTTTATTTTTGGTTTAAACTCCTGGTTATAGTTCGGATGTTTTTATTTTTTTCAACTATGTATTATTTTACTTGATGAGCCTTTTAAGTATATATATGAATTTATCCTTTATTTATTCAGTAGGATACTTATTCTCCCCAAAATTTATTTTAGTAATTACTTTAATTGTGTAACTGTGTATATATAGTTATGTATATTTTGTCTTTTCAAACATGTTAGTGTTTTAATGAGGAGTTTCGATTAAGTAATATTGTATCTAAAAGTGCTGTCAAAAAGTATTTGGCCCATTTATATATGTAAGAATAACATTAGCATTGTAGTGCAATTACTGGGAGACAAATAAAGTTTTGTGTGTTCAGTAATGTCGGTGACGTATGATAGTCCCGCCTCTTATGACGTGGTAACGTGAGAATAATACACTTCCTGATCGGCAATCGACAATTTGTAGCCGTTCTGAGTACAAACATCCTATTTTTAATGGTACGCATCATTCGTTTTTTACCGCATTTATAGAGGTGCTATTTTAATACTTTTATGGTATTATTGATTGCATTGCATAGCGTTTATTTTGTTAAGGGTGCACTGTTGTTTATAAACCCGCCCATTGATGTAATCACCTCAGGTGTGAATAAATACTTGGTAGTTTGTCAGTAGATCAATACCTCTGATGAAGAAGGCAGACGAAAGTCATCTATGCCTTTGAAACGTGTAAGGATCTTACTGACTGCCTAATTTTACTGGATCTCAGCTGATTTGACTGTATGCCACAGCTCTCTTGTTATATGCTGATTATTTACCTCATTTATTGAGGGTACCTTTGTGAGTAACATTTCACTGTTTGTGTTTTTAAGCCTTAAATAAAACGTTATTACACTATCAGTGTTCCTTCTTTTTCTCTGCTTTGTATGAGCACCTGTGAAATTTCACCACTACCTGATGAGAGGAGGTCTGAAAGTTTCTAATCACGGATACTTCAGGAGCTATAGAGTACTCACATCTGAAAGCAGTGGCTTGCTAAATCAGTGGGATTGGATGGTGATTACGTCATTACTTACCTCATGGATTGAGAGTTCTTCAAGTAAGTGCACATCCTTGGGGGAACTGTATTTGAAGATTTCCAGGGATCACTTGAAAAAATTACCACATTGCTCCCGGCTTTACACTTTACCTATGAGTTTATGGACTTTTTTATTTTTTGTTTTAATTGTATATTTTATTATTTTTATATTCTGTGATTGATCTATTGATTCTTTCTATTCTCATATGGTTTCACTTTTTATGCCTTGCAGCGCTAACCGTTCATTTCTTTTATATATATATATATATATATATATATATATATATATATATATATATATATATATATATATATATATATATAATGTATTGTCCACTGACATCAACAAATACTATACTATGCTAAACAAACATACCAAAGACACACACGCTACACAAATGCTAAATAAACCACACACTACGCAAATTCTAAACATACCAGAAACACACACTAAGCAAATGCTAAACATACCAAAGACACACACACTACACAAATGCTAAACATACCAAAGACACACACTATGCAAACGCTAAACATACCAAAGACACACACTACGCAAACGCTAAACACAGTCATACACTACACAGATTCTAAACATACCAGAACAGACACCCACTGCGTAGTGTGTGTCTTTGATATGTTTAGGATTTGCGTAGTGTGTGTGTGTCTCTTGTATACTTAGGATTTGCATAAACACACCACATACACTACACTAATACTAAACATACCTCACACACTACACAAACAGTAAACTTACCAAATACACACGCTCTATGCAAACACTAAACGTACCACACTCGCTCACACACACTAAACGTACCACACTCGCTCACACACACTATAAGAAAACACTGATACCAGAGATACTCAGAGGCCTAGTTATCAAGCCGTCAACCTCAAATACGCTGGAATTCCGCAGCGTATTTGTGGCGAGGCTGATTTGCCTAAGTTATCAAGCCCTGCTGCCTGGCAAAAGTAGAATTTTGTGATGTAAGCTTTGATTCGCCGGACTCAGTCCGACACAGATCGATCCTTATGTCACTCCAGATGTTCCGAACGCAAGTTTGGCACAATCTGACTACGTTTGGTAGTTATCAAATAACTACCAGGTATGGTCGGCACTTTTCCGGCCCAGCGTACCTGGTTTTCAATCCGCCGCCCTGGAGGCGGCGGATCCCATTGGAATCAATGGGAGTCTGACCATAGCGAAAGTTTATGTTCCCTGCTGCCCGACATCCCATTGATTCCTATGGGAAACGTCTGCACCTAACATGTACCCCGAGTCTAAACACCCCTAATCTGCCCCCCTACACCGCCCCAACTAAATAAATTTATCCCCTAAACCGCCACTCCCGGAGCCCACCGCCACTCTAATAAACTTATTAACCCCTAAACCGCCGCTCCCGGACCCCGCCACAACCTATATTAAACTTATTAACCCCTAATCTGCCCCCCCTACACCGTCGCCACCTATAATAAATGTATCAACCCCTATCCTGCCCCCCCATACCGCCGCCATCTATATTAAACTAATTAACCCCTAAACCTAAGTCTAACCCTAACACCCCCTCTTACTTAAATATTATTTTAATAAATCTAAATAAAATTACTATTAACTAAATTAATCCTATTTAAAACTAAATACTTACCTATAAAATAAACCCTAATATAGCTACAATATAACTAATAATTATATTGTAGCTATTTTAGGATTTATTTTTATTTTACTGGGAAATTTCTATTTATTTTAACTAGGCACAATAGCTATTAAATAGTTATTAACTATTTAATAGCTACCTAGTTAATATAAAGACAAATTTACCTGTAAAATAAAAACTAACCTAAGTTACAATTACACCTAACACTACACTATCATTAAATAAATTATTCCTATTTAAAACTAAATACTTACCTGTAAAATAAACCCTAAGATAGCTACAATGTAATTAATAATTACATTGTAGCTATTTTAGGATTTATATTTATTTTACAGGTAACTTTGTATTTATTTTAACTAGGTAGAATAGTTATTAAATAGTTACTATTTAATAACTACCTAGCTAAAAGAAATACAAAATTACCTGTAAAATAAATCCTAACCTAAGTTACAATTAAACCTAACACTACACTATCAATAAATAAATTAAATTAATTATCTACAAATACCTGCAATTAAATACAATTAAATAAAGTAACTAAAGTACAAAAAATAAAAAATATTACAAGATTTTTAAGCTAATTACACCTAATCTAAGCCCCCTAATAAAATAACAAACCCCCCCAAAATAAAAAAATGCCCTACCCTATTCTAAATTACGAAAGTTAATAGCTCTATTATCTTATCAGCCCTTAAAAGGGCCTTTTGCGGGGCATGCCCCAAAGAAATCAGCTCTTTTGCCTGAAAAAAAAAAACACAATACCACCCCCAACATTAAAACCCACCACCCACATACCCCTACTCTAACCCAAACCCCCCTTAAATAAACCTAACACTACCCCCCTGAAGATCATCCTACCTTTAGCCGTCTTCAGCCAGCCGACCACCGATGCAACAGAAGAGGACATCCGCAGCGGCCAAAGTCTTCATCCAAGGGGTGCTGAAGAGGTCTTCCATCCGATTGAAGTCTTCATCCATGCGGCGTCTTCAATCTTCATCCATCCGGAGCGGAGCCATCTTCAAAGCAGCCGACGCGGAGCCATCTTTATCCACAGACACCTACTCGCCGAATGAATATTACTTTGTGATGTCATCCAAGATGGCGTCCCTCGAATTCCGATTGGCTGATAGGATTCTATCAGCCAATCGGAATTAAGGTAGGAAAAATCTGATTGGCTGATCCAATCAGCCAATCAGATTGAGCTTGCATTCTATTGGCTGATCGGAACAGCCAATAGAATGCGAGCTAAATCTGATTGGCTGATTGGATCAGCCAATCGGATTGAACTTGAATTTAGAATAGGGTAGGGCATTTTTTTTTTATTTTCGGGGGCTTTATTTTATTAGGGGGCTTAGATTAGGTGTAATTAGCTTCAAAATCGTGTAATATTTTTTTTATTTTTTGTAACTTATTTTTTTTATTTTTTGTACTTTAGTTAATTAAATTGTATTTAATTGTAGGTATTTGTAGATAATTAATTTAATTTATTTATTGATAGTGTAGTGTTAGGTTTAATTGTAACTTAGTTTAGGATTTATTTTACAGGTAATTTTGTATTTCTTTTAGCTAGGTAGTTATTAAATAGTTAATAACTATTTAATAGCTATTCTACCTAGTTAAAATAAATACAAAGTTGCCTGTAAAATAAAAATAAATCCTAAAATAGCTACAATATAATTATTAGTTATATTGTAGCTATATTAGGGTTTATTTTCTAGGTAAGTATTTAGTTTTAAATAGGATTAATTTAGTTAATAAGAGTAATACTTATTTAGATTTATTTAATTAATATTTAAGTTAGGGGGGGTGTTAGGGTTAGACTTAGGTTTAGGGGTTAATAATTTTATTATAGGTTGCGGCGGTATAGGGGGGAACGATAGGGGTTAATTAATTTATTATAGGTGGTGACGGTGTAGGGGGGGGCCTCGGTTTAGGGGTTAATAAATGTAATATAGGTTGCGGCGGGGTCTGGGTGTGGCGGTTTATAGGTTAAACAATTTATTTAGTTGTGGCGGGGTACAGGATCGGCGGTTTAGGGGTTAATCAGTTTATTAGAGTGGCGGTGGGCTCCGGGAGCAGCGGTTTAGGGGTTAATACATTTATTATAGTTGCGGTGGGGTCTAGGAGCAGCGGTTTAGGGGTTAATAACTTTAGTTGCGGGGGGGCTTCGGGGGCGCCGGTATAGGGGGTAGAACAGTGTAGTTTAGTGTGGGTGCTTAGTGACAGATTATCAATAAAGCTGTAGAAAAGCTGAAGAGCAGCGAGATCGGATGAGTGATAACTATCACAGTCCGCTGCTCTTCGCCACATACTTAATGCACGGCTTTTTGAAAGCTTTATTGTTAACTTTGGCGAGCGTATTCAGGTCCGCGGCGGCGATGGTAAGCGAGCTTAGGCGGGCGTATTGGGGCCGGCGATGGCAGGTAAGTAGACACGTTGATAACTAGAGGCCATAATCTTTTTATACAAAACACTAAAGCCACTACACCAACACTAAATATGCCAACCACAACCGTACACACACCCTACAGGATCAATTCTATAAAGAAAAAAAGATGTTAATGAGTACTGAATTTTCTCTCTCCTTACTAATTTAAACATAAGCTAGTTGCAATATGTTTCACAAAACATTCTGGCTTGTGTGCCTTTGTAGATGCTAAATGAAAAATGACCTGTGTGTAAGAGAGCAGAAAGCTGTACAGTTTAGAACCATTTCTTGGCGAATGGTGATGTAATTTAGCATCTGTTAACATACTCGCTCCATAATGAGGCAGTGTGTTTAAGTTGTCTAATTCCCTATAACTTTATATCCAGATCCTTCTTATCCTGTATTGTTATTCAGCAACGTTGGCTATATATTAAAATGTTTGGCAGCTTTTCTCAATGTATTTTTTCTATTTTATATTGACTTAAAGGGCCACTAATCCCAAAATCTTTCTTTCATGATTCAGATAGAGAATACAAATTTAAACAACATTACAATTTACTTCTATTATTTATTTGCTTCATTTTTTAGATATCCTTAGTTGAAGAAAAAGCCATGCACATGGTGAGCCAATCACACAAGGCTTCTATGTGCAGCAACCAATCAGCAGCTACTGAGCATATCTAGATATGCTTTTCAGCAAAGAATATCAAGAGAATAAAACAAATTAGATAATATAAGTAAATTAGAAAGATGTTTAAAATTGCATTCTCTTTCTGAATCATGAAAGAATAAAATGTGGGTTTCATGGCCCTTTAACTCATATATACTTTGAACAAACTTCCAAGGTTAGCAGTTACGTCCACCATCACGGATAGATGCAAGAGGGAAGACTTTGGTTAAAACGTCCATTTTTATTAAGGAAATACAAAAAGTAAAAACACTAGGTCACAGCACACAGTCACTACCAGCTGACGCGTTTCATTCCCGCAGGCATTTCATCAGAGCTAATTTAAATTGATACACATCACATTATAAATGCTTGGAGTTTCCTCTACTATCATACAACAGGTTAATACGTCTTTTTCATACACATGTTCACTGAACATACAGCATCTCAAGCTTGATCTAGCTTTAAAAAATTGGTACAATGTTAACTCGACACCCACATATGCTACTTCATAATTACTATAGATACATTGTATTACTACAGCGCATCTTAACTACACAAGTCTCTTTAGCTAATGTGCTTACAGAATTAAACATGTTATTCACAACAATTAAAGAGGCAAAAATAATAATAAAAAAATAAAAAAAACATAAAGAAATAATCAACAGTATTATTCTCAATGCTAGCTAAAGCAAAGAAGCAAACATTTTCTTAAAGAGACATTACAATATTAAAACATTGTCAATCCATATACAAATGATCTTAATGTGAAGCGTCCTCTATTGTGTGTGTATATAAACATATGCACACACACATATATATATGTGTGTGCGCGTGTGTGTATATATATATACAGGTGGCCCTCGTTTTACAACGGTTCAATTTACACCGTTTCAGAATAACAACCTTTTTTTCCAGTCATGTGACTGCTATTGAGAAGCAGTGCATTTATTAAAATAGCCAGTAGGTGGAACTGTCCGCTTGTGTTGCAGCAAAGCCAAGCAAGCTCTAATTAATTAGTTTAACCAGACCTGAGCTATCGAGCAGATTTCAAAGGAACAAGATCTTCCTGTCTATAAATCAATCCAGATTGGAATGCATAGAAAGAACTGTTTGCAGAAAAATTCAAGTGAATTCTGTGTTCTGTGATTTTATTAGGTTTATAATGCTGTTTAGCAAATGTTTTTGTTCATTTAACTTAGTTTAATTATATATTCTGTGTTGTGTGATTATTTTATTAGGTTTATAATGCTGTTTAGCATTTAAAGTCTTCATTTTAAAGCTTTAAAAATAATGTATTAGGTGTTACTTATGACAATTTTGAGAGGGGCCTGGAACCTATCTCCCTCACTTCCCATTGACTTACATTATAAACTGGGTTTCAATTTACAATGGTTTCGATTTACAACCATTCCTTCTGGAACCTAACCCCGGCGTAAACTGAGGGCTACCTGTATATGTTCATAGGGTACACATCATTGACATCTGATGAAGGGGTGTATTCCCTGAAACGTCACTGAATAAATCCAGTATTGTCAAGACCAGTGAGTGCTGTCTCCTGATTTCGATATATATATATGTATGTGTTCATAGGGTACACATCATTGACCACTAGTAGCGCAAAGTTTAAATTCAAAAAATGCCATAGAAAAGAAAAGTTCAACATATGTATTCTCATATACTACTAGTATACAAATGAAGTGTAAATTCACGGACCCTCACAAACAAAATTGAGGACTTTAATAAATAAAGATACATTCATAGTCAAGATGAAAAATATAGTAACAAGTTTGATGCTATATTGATATAGATCATTTTGAATTTTATCTTTACTATACACTATCAATAAACAATTTCACATCACTAATCTTGTTAATACCAAATGGATTTCCTGTTTTTAAAGTATTTATCCAAAAAAACCTCCTTCTTACTAAGTGCAGCAAATGTGTCTTCACCTCTGGGACCCAAATGAATCCTATCAATACCTTGAAAGAAAAAGGTGTTCCCTGTTTGAATACCATGTGTTGCACAGTGTTTAGCCAAAGGGGTCTTGGGAATTTCTGCCTCTAGGGGCAACAAATGTTTTTGTATGCATGTTTTTATTTACAACAAATATTTTATATTGACTAAACAATTTCACAAAATGCAGATCCAGCTACAGAAATTGTTTACAGACGGCGAATTGCAACTTGCAACAATGTGGTCCCCTCTTTCTTAAGGAGGGTAAGTCTTTGTTTTCTCAATGTAATATGCAACCATTCTGTTTTTCTAAATTATAAAAAAAATGAACTTAAAGGGACATTAAACCCAAAAATGTTCTTTCATGATTTAGACAGAGAATACAATTTTAAACAAAATTCCAATTTACTTCTGTTATCTAATTTGCTTCAAAATTTAGATATCCTTTGTTAAAGAAATAGCAATGCACATGGGTAAGCCAATCACATGAGGCACATATGTGCAGCCACCAATCAGAAGCTACTGAGCCTATCTAGATATGCTTTTCAGGAAGGAATATCAAGAGAATGAAGCAAATAAGATAACAGAAGTATATTAGAAAGTTGTTTAAAATTGTATTGTCTATCTGATTCATGAAAGAGAAAATTTGGGTTTAATGTCCCTTTAATTATAGACGCACCTTAGGAGAACAGTTCAGGAAAATGACAGCTGTTTGAGAATTAATGTAAGGTATACGTTTTTATTCCATTGATGCAAGCTCTTTTTCAGTTCTGATGTTTTACAAAATTTTTTTCCTCTTAGCCAGAGACCAATAGAAAATTATTTTATATAAATTATCTTTTACACTGATGTCAAATTATGAACTTTTTTTGTATATTAAAGGGACAGTCTAGTCCAAAATAAACTTTCTCCAACATAGGTGTGTCCGGTCCACGGCGTCATCCTTACTTGTGGGATATTCTCTTCCCCAACAGGAAATGGCAAAGAGCCCAGCAAAGCTGGTCACATGATCCCCCCTAGGCTCCGCCTTCCCCAGTCATTCTCTTTGCCGTTGTACAGGCAACATCTCCACGGAGATGGCTTAGAGTTTTTTGGTGTTTAAATGTAGTTTTATTGCTTCAATCAAGAGTTTGTTATTTTAAAATAGTGCTGGTATGTACTATTTACTCTGAAACAGAAAAGAGATGAAGATTTCTGTTTGTAAGAGGAAGATGATTTTAGCAACCGTTACTAAAATCGATGGCTGTTCCACACAGGACTGTTGAGATGAAGTAACTTCAGTTGGGGGAACAGTGTGCAGACTTTTACTGCTTGAAGTATGACACATTTCTAACAAGACTTGGTAATGCTGGAAGCTGTCATTTTCCCTATGGGATCCGGTAAGCCATTTTAATAACAATTTATAAAGGGCTTCACAAGGGCTTTAAAGACTGGCAGACATTTTTCTGGGCTAAAACGTTTGTTTTATAAGCATGTTTAATGATTTATTACTCTGAGGAGTTGTTTTTATCTGGGTATGTTGGTAATAAAAACGGCAGGCACTGTTTTGGACACCTTTTTCACTGGGGGCCTTCTCTAGTCTTAGGCAGAGCCTCAGTTTCGCGCCACTAATGCGCAGTTGTTTTTGGGAGTCAGAGCATGCAGATGCATGTGTGAGGAGCTCAGATACACTGAAAAAGCGTGCTGAAGGCGTCATTTGGTATCGTATTCCCCTCTGGGCTTGGTTGGGTCTCAGCAAAGCAGATACCAGGGACTGTATAGAGGTTAAATGTAAAAACGGCTCCGGTTCCGTTATTTTTAGAGTTAAATCTTTCAAATTTGGTGTGCAATACTTTCAAGGCTTTATGACACTGTGGTGAAATTTTGGTGAATTTTGGACAATTCCTTCATACTTTTTCGCATATTCAGTAATAAAGTGTGTTCAGTTTAAAATTTAAAGTGACAGTAACGGTTTTATTTTAAAACGTTTTTTGTACTTTGTTATCAAGTTTATGCCTGTTTATCATGTCTGTACCTTCAGATAGACTATGTTCTGTATGTCAGGAAGCCAAAGTTCCTTCTCATTTAAATATATGTGATGCATGTGATAGTGAAAATGATGCCCAAGATGATTCCTCTAGTGAGGGGAGTAAGCATGGTACTGCATCATCCCCTTATGTGTCTACACCAGTCTTGCCCACACAAGAGGCCCCTAGTACATCTAGTGCGCCTATTATTCTTACTATGCAACAATTAACGGCTGTAATGGATAATTCTATTAAAAACATTTTAGCCAAAATGCCCACTTATCAGCGAAAGCGCGACTGCTCTGTTTTAGATATTGTAGAGCATGAGGGCGCAGATGATAATGGTTCTGACATGCCCTTACACCAGTCTGAAGGGGCTAGGGAGGTTTTGTCTGAGTTAGAAATTTCAGATTCAGGAAAAATTTCTCAACAAGCTGAACCTGATGTTATTACATTCAAATTTAAATTGGAACATCTCCGCGCTCTGCTTAAGGAGGTGCTTTCTACTCTGGATGATTGTGACAATTTGGTCGTTCCAGAGAAATTATGTAAGATGGACAAGTTTCTAGAGGTCCCGGTGCCCCCCGAAGCTTTTCCTATACCCAAGCGGGTGGTGGATATTGTAAACAAAGAATGGGAAAGGCCCGGCATACCTTTTGTCCCTCCCCCTATATTTAAGAAATTGTTTCCTATAGTCGACCCCAGAAAGGACTTATGGCAGACAGTCCCTAAGGTCGAGGGGGCGGTCTCTACCTTAAACAAACGCACCACTATCCCTATAGAAGATAGTTGTGCTTTCAAAGATCCTATGGATAAAAACTTAGAAGGTTTGCTTAAAAAGATGTTTGTTCAGCAAGGTTACCTTTTACAGCCAATTTCATGCATTGTTCATGTTACTACAGCAGGGTCTTTTTGGTTTGATGAACTAGAAAAGTCGCTAGATAAAGCTACCCCTTTGGAGGAGATTATGGACAGAATTCGTGCTCTTAAATTGGCTAATTCTTTTACTCTAGACGCTACCCTGCAATTAGCTAGATTAGCGGCGAAAAATTCAGGGTTTGCTATTGTGGCGCGCAGAGTGCTATGGCTAAAATCTTGGTCAGCGGATGCGTCATCCAAGAACAAATTGCTTAATATTCCTTTCAAGGGGAAAACGCTGTTTGGCCCTGACTTGAAAGAGATTATTTCAGATATCACTGGGGGAAAGGGCCATGCCCTTCCTCAGGATAGGTCTTTCAAGGCTAAAAATAAGCCTAATTTTCGTCCCTTTCGTAGAAACGGACCAGCCTCAAGCTCTACGCCCTCTAAGCAAGAGGGTAATACGTCTCAAGCCAAGCCAGCCTGGAAGCCCATGCAAGGCTGGAACAAAGGCAAGCAGGCCAAGAAACCTGCCACTGCTACCAAGACAGCATGAGATGTTGGCCCCCGATCCGGGACCGGATCTGGTGGGGGGCAGACTTTCTCTCTTCGCTCAGGCATGGGCAAGAGATGTTCTGGATCCTTGGGCTCTAGAAATAGTCTCCCAAGGTTATCTTCTGGAATTCAAGGAACTACCCCCAAGGGGAAGATTCCACAGGTCTCAATTGTCTTCAGACCACATAAAAAACAGGCATTCTTACATTGTGTAGAAGACCTGTTAAAAATGGGAGTGATCAATCCTGTTCCATTGAAGGAACGAGGGATGGGATTCTACTCAAATCTGTTCATAGTTCCCAAAAAAGAGGGAACATTCAGACCAATCTTGGATCTCAAGATCTTAAACAAATTTCTCAGGGTTCCATCGTTCAAGATGGAAACCATTCGAACAATTCTTCCTACCATCCAGGAAGGTCAATTCATGACCACGGTGGATTTAAAGGATGCGTATCTACATATTCCTATCCACAAGGAACATCATCGGTTCCTAAGGTTCGCGTTTCTGGACAAACATTACCAGTTCGTGGCACTTCCATTCGGATTAGCCACTGCCCCAAGAATTTTCACAAAGGTACTAGGGTCCCTTCTAGCGGTGTTAAGACCGAAGGGCATTGCAGTAGTACCTTACTTGGACGACATTCTAATTCAAGCGTCGTCCCTGCCACAAGCAAAGGCTCATACGGACATTGTCCTAGCCTTTCTCAGATGTCACGGGTGGAAAGTGAACGTAGAGAAAAGTTCTCTGTCTCCGTCAACAAGAGTCCCCTTCTTGGGAACAATAATAGACTCTTTAGAAATGAAGATTTTTCTGACAGACGCCAGAAAATCAAAACTTCTAAACTCTTGTCAAGTACTTCATTCTGTTCTTCTTCCTTCCATAGCGCAGTGCATGGAAGTAATAGGTTTGATGGTGGCGGCAATGGACATAGTTCCTTTTGCGCGAATTCATCTAAGACCATTACAACTGTGCATGCTCAGACAGTGGAATGGGGATTATACAGACTTGTCTCCAACGATACAAGTAGATCAGAGGACCAGAGACTCACTCCGTTGGTGGCTGACCCTGGACAACCTGTCACAAGGGATGAGCTTCCGCAGACCGGAGTGGGTCATTGTCACGACCGACGCCAGTCTGGTGGGCTGGGGCGCGGTCTGGGAACCCCTGAAAGCTCAGGGGCTTTGGTCTCGGGAAGAATCTCTTCTACCGATAAACATTCTGGAACTGAGAGCGATATTCAATGCTCTCAGAGCGTGGCCTCAGCTTGCAAGGGCCAAATTCATAAGGTTTCAATCAGACAACATGACGACTGTTGCGTATATCAACCATCAGGGGGGAACAAGGAGTTCCCTGGCGATGGAAGAAGTGACCAAAATAATTCAATGGGCGGAGAATCACTCCTGCCACTTGTCTGCAATCCACATCCCAGGAGTGGAAAATTGGGAAGCGGATTTTCTGAGTCGTCAGACATTTCATCCGGGGGAGTGGGAACTCCATCCGGAAATGTTTGCCCAAATAATTCAATTGTGGGGCATTCCAGACATGGATCTGATGGCGTCTCGTCAGAACTTCAAGGTTCCTTGCTACGGGTCCAGATCCAGGGATCCCAAGGCGGCTCTAGTGGATGCACTAGTAGCACCTTGGACCTTCAACCTAGCTTATGTGTTCCCACCGTTTCCTCTCATTCCCAGGCTGGTAGCCAGGATCAAACAGGAGAGGGTATCGGTGATCTTGATAGCTCCTGCGTGGCCACGCAGGACTTGGTATGCAGACCTGGTGAATATGTCATCAGCTCCACCATGGAAGCTACCTCTGAGACAGGACCTTCTTGTTCAAGGTCCGTTCGAACATCCGAATCTGGCCTCACTCCAACTGACTGCTTGGAGATTGAACGCTTGATTTTATCAAAGCGAGGGTTCTCAGATTCTGTCATTGATACTCTTGTTCAGGCTAGAAAGCCTGTAACTAGGAAAATCTACCATAAAATATGGAAAAAATATATCTGTTGGTGCGAATCTAAAGGATTCCCATGGAACAAGATAAAAATTCCTAGGATTCTATCCTTTCTTCAAGAGGGTTTGGAGAAAGGATTATCTGCGAGTTCTTTGAAGGGACAGATTTCTGCTTTATCTGTTTTACTTCACAAAAAGCTGGCGGCTGTACCAGACGTTCAGGCTTTTGTTCAGGCTCTGGTTAGAATCAAGCCTGTTTACAAACCTTTGACTCCTCCCTGGAGTCTCAATCTAGTTCTTTCAGTTCTTCAGGGGATTCCGTTTGAACCCCTACATTCCGTTGATATAAAGTTATTATCTTGGAAAGTTTTGTTTTTGGTTGCAATCTCTTCTGCTAGAAGAGTTTCAGAGTTATCTGCTCTGCAGTGTTCTCCTCCATATCTGGTGTTCCATGCAGATAAGGTGGTTTTGCGTACTAAACCTGGTTTTCTTCCGAAAGTTGTTTCTAATAAAAATATTAACCAGGAGATAGTCGTGCCTTCTTTGTGTCCTAATCCAGTTTCAAAGAAGGAACGTTTGTTGCACAACTTAGATGTAGTTCGTGCTCTCAAATTTTACTTAGCAGCTACTAAGGATTTCAGACAAACATCTTCTTTGTTTGTTGTTTATTCTGGTAAAAGGAGAGGTCAAAAAGCAACTTCTACCTCTCTCTCTTTCTGGCTTAAAAGCATTATCCGATTGGCTTATGAGACTGCCGGACGGCAGCCTCCTGAAAGAATCACAGCTCACTCCACTAGGGCTGTGGCTTCCACTTGGGCCTTCAAGAACGAGGCTTCTGTTGATCAGATATGTAAGGCAGCGACTTGGTCTTCACTGCACACTTTTGCCAAATTCTACAAATTTGATACTTTTGCTTCTTCTGAGGCTATTTTTGGGAGAAAGGTTTTGCAAACCGTGGTGCCTTCCATCTAGGCGACCTGATTTGTTCCCTCCCATCATCCGTGTCCTAAAGCTTTGGTATTGGTTCCCACAAGTAAGGATGACGCCGGGGACCGGACACACCTATGTTGGAGAAAACAGAATTTATGCTTACCTGATAAATTACTTTCTCCAACGGTGTGTCCGGTCCACGGCCCGCCCTGGTTTTTGATCAGGTCTGTTGAATTAATTTCTCTAACTACAGTCACCACGGTATCATATGATTTCTCCTATGCATATTCCTCCTTTACGTCGGTCGAATGACTGGGGAAGGCGGAGCCTAGGGGGGATCATGTGACCAGCTTTGCTGGGCTCTTTGCCATTTCCTGTTGGGGAAGAGAATATCCCACAAGTAAGGATGACGCCGTGGACCGGACACACCGTTGGAGAAAGTAATTTATCAGGTAAGCATAAATTCTGTTTTCATGATTCAGATAGAGAATTTAATTTTAAACAATTTTCCAATTTACTTTTATCACCAATTTTGCTTTGTTGTCTTGGTATTCTTAGTTGAAAGCTAAACCTAGGAGGTTCATATGCTAATTCCTAAGCTCTTGAAGGCTGCCTCTTCTCTCAGGGCATTTTGACAGTTTTTCACCACTAGAGGGTGTTAGTTCATGTGTGTCATAGATAACAATGTGCTCATGCACGTAGAGTTCCAGTGAGCCAGCTCTGATTGGCTAAAATGGATATCTGTCAAAAGAACTGAAATAAGGGGGCAGTTTGCAGAGGCTTAGATACAAGGTAATCATAGAGGTGAAAAGTGTATTTATATAACTGTGTTGGTTATGCAAAACTAGGGAATGGGTAATAAAGGGATTATCCTATCTTTTTAAACAATAAAAATTCTGGTGTAGACTGTCCCTTTAATTGCCTTCAAAAAGTAGGTTGAACTCCATAAAAGTTTTGGATTTATTCATTTATTATTATTATTATTATTATTTTTATGTGATTCAATAGATTCTGTTGCACTATACAGGGTTTACAATACATAGAAAAGGCAGGCTGGGGCAGATAGATTACATTACAGGCCCTGCTCCCTGTAGAGCTTCCACTTCCAATTTATTTAAAGAAAAATAAAATCGATTTAAGAGCAATGGCATCAAAATACAAACATATTTTCTTTTGATCTGTCTCGCTTCCAGTGTGACCTGCCTCTTCGTTAATCCTGCCTTTATCTGGTATAAAGGCAAGGAAAAACTCAATAGGGACGACAGATCAAATATAAACTTTTCCAGAGTTATTTCCTACTTTGGGGGTTCTTCTGATTCCCTAGATTATCTATTTAATCATGCAAGAATGTTTTGGGGTTTTATATACCTTTTAACTTAACCCTGCTAACTGCTATTAACTATAACTACTACAATCCCTGGCCACCGGAAACGTTTAACAGCACAAAGAGGGAATGTGCTGTAAGCTAACAACTCCCCACCCACCAGCCTAATTATTTGTGTTGCGTATGTACATTATATCAAAGCTGGCTGAGTGAGGATTCCTTTTTTCAATATGAGATTAACCAGTTGTTTAATGATTCAGTAGTGGATTCAAACTGTACTGCAAAAGACAATCGGCTAGATTTAGAGTTTTGTCGGAAACAACCCGCGTAGCTAACGCTGGCTTTTTTCCCCCCGCACCTTTTAAATACCGCTGGTATTTAGAGTTCACAGAAGGGCTGCGTTAGGCTCCAAAAAGGGAGCGTAGAGCATAATTTACCGCCAATGCAACTCTCAATACCAGCGGTGCTAACGGACGCGGCCAGCTTCAAAAACGTGCTTGTGCACGATTCCCCCATAGAAAACAATGGGGCAGTTTGAGCTGAAAAAAAACCTAACACCTGCAAAAAAGCAGCGTTCAGCTCTTAACGCAGCCCCATTGTTTCCTATGGGGAAATACTTCCTAAGTCTGCACCTAACACCCTAACATGTACCCCGAGTCTAAACACCCCTAACCTTACACTTATTAACCCCTAATCTGCTGCCCCCTGCATATTTTTTTTACCCCTAATCTGCCGCTCCGTACTCCGCCGCAACCTATGTTATCCCTATGAACCCCTAATCTGCTGCCCCTAACACCGCCGACCCCTATATTATATTAACCCCTAATCTGCCGCCCCCAACGTTGCCTCCACCTACCTACACTTATTAACCCCTAATCTGCCGACCGGACCTCACCGCTACTATAATAAAGTTATTAACCCCTAATCCGCCTCAATAACCCTATAATAAATAGTATTAACCCCTAATCTGCCCCCCTAACATCGCCGACACCTAACTTCAAGTATTAACCCCTAATATGCCGACCGGACCTCACCGCTACTCTAATAAATTTATTAACTCCTAAAGTTAAGTCTAACCTTAACACTAACACCCCCCTAAATTAAATATAATTTAAATCTAACAAAATAAATTAACTCTTATTAAATAAATTATTCCTATTTAAAGCTAAATACTTACCTGTAAAATAAACCATAATATAGCTACAATATAAATTATAATTATATTGTAGCTATTTTAGGATTAATATTTATTTTACAGGCAACTTTGTATTTATTTTAACCAGGTACAATAGCTATTAAATAGTTAATAACTAATAGTTACCTAGTTAAAATAATTACAAAATTACCTGTAAAATAAATCCTAACCTAAGTTACAATTAAACCTAACACTACACTATCAATAAATTAATTAAATAAACTATCTACAATTATCTACAATTAAACCTAACACTTCACTATCAATAAATTAATTAAATACAATACCTACAAATAAATACAATTAAATAAACTAACTAAAGTACAAAAAATAAAAAAGAACTAAGTTACAAAAAATATAAAAATATTTACAAACATTAGAAAAATATTACAACAATTTTAAACTAATTACACCTACTCTAAGCCCCCTAATAAAATAACAAAGCCCGGGGGCGGAGCCAGCTTCTGAAGCAGCAGGACGTGTCTTTATGAAGCTCCTCTTCACAGTTCGGTTTCTAGCTATGTTTTTTCCAATCTATATTCCTGACACGCTATAACTTATATATCTTGAAGTATCCTAACTTTATATATACCAAACGGAATCTGCAAGAGCGGATGTTTGACTGTATCCTGACATATGTTCTTCGGAAGCGTTGTCTATTGCTATCAGCTTTGGACCATGGAGGCTAATCTGTAATGCATAACTTGGGCTGTTGTATATGTTTACCCTGGACTACCACACAACTAGCGATTGTCTTTGTGGTCACGTAGGATTACAAATCTTTGCTTGAAGGGCTCAGACACTGCTAACTAGATTGCTAAAATGGCGGCAGTGGCAAACTGGGAGGAGACGGCGACCGCCACGCTTGAATTGTGCTTCCAGAGGCTTGAACTAACTCTAATGACTGAGCTTTCGTCTTTTCTGTTGGAGATTAAACAGACTGTGGCTACATTGGTGCAGATGGACCCAGAATGTCTGCTCTCGGGCACTACTGAAACGGCCCTTGTGATGAAGTCACATCAGCCCGCTACACGGAGGTCCTGTACAGGGAGTTTTCCTACATTTCCGCTAGCCCTATACAATACGGGCAGCGCTGGCTGGAGGAAGCATCTAGTTTGGAGTGACCCATCCGGCTTACAGGAGGTTACTAATGAGCTGCCTATGTTGTATGCCGTTGGGTCTGACACTCGTGTTCCGTGGTGGAGAAGCTATAGTGCCGGGGAGCTGCCGCTTCATTTTGCTGCAACTGAGACGCAACCCCTGTGGGGCGAAAAAGATGACTCAATATCCATGTCCCCTAGCATGCTGATACAGAGGAAAGGGGAACCTGAGTTCATGAGTCGGCAAATGAACGTGGAAGCATGGGGCAATCCACATCTCTTAAAAGGTTTTTGTTTCATTGAGACTGCACCATGGACTGTACAAAAAGCTGGGGTAGGGTAAACTCCCTGTTTCCAGACATCAGGTTTCAGCTATGTCCTTCATAACATGACATAGAATGAACTCCTGCTAGTTAGAACTGTTATTACCAAAGTGTTTTACGCTGTTCATATTATCTTAGTTATCAACTTTACTATTACATTTAGTTCCATATACAATAATCGCCTCCACTCTGTATTTACTGAATGTGTCTCCCAAATCTATTTACAGTGAAATGATGTGGGAATGATTCTGATAGTGTTATTGTTTTTTAAAGGGACCCATCTGTTACTGTTTATGGACCGTTGGCTATAGCAATATGTGTTTAATGTTACATTCAAGTTGGATTTGCTCCATACCTTAAGGGAGCCTAATGTGTTTTATATCTTTCTTTAAGGGGGGAAACTGCCTCTATTATATACATGAAATACTATAAGTTTTAAGCTGTTTATGATCCATATGCTGCTATTTAAATTAATGTCCTGAATTCTGGCTATGGAGCTGCCTGTCCATATTCAGGAGTGAATTTCCATACATGTGCCTCTTAGAAGAAAGTAGGAGCATATTGCGATATTTAGGTGTAGATAAGATGCTGGTTTCTTCATACTTATTGCAAGCCAGGCTGATTCTATATAATATATTTGTTGATCCCTAGAGTATAATACCTGGCTTTACTACCTGATAGATATATAACGAATAGTGTAACTTTGATTTCCCTGCTGTGGGGTATAGGGCCCATGCCCTACACGGCAGATCTATTCTCTTTATATCTTCTAATAATACAGGCTAGCTACTATAATTCAGGTTTGCCATACCAGGGTATTCCTATGTTGTTTAGGGAATATGAATCCATAGTTATGCATAGAATACTATAAAGCCTCAGTGCTTAATTTAACTACTTATCCTTGTTATTATGCTTGCTGCAATATGAAGTATTATTTAACTAAATGAAAAGACACTGGTATATTCTTTGTATTCATACTCCCCCAAGGATAGTCAATCTCTACATACAAGTTAAATACTTGTACTACCCCCCCCCCATACACGCAAATTCTATTTGTGTTCTCCCCTTTTATGGGGACTGGAGAAGTCAGTTTCGTATCTAGATACACTTCTCCTCTTGGTGATCCTTCGGTTCACCATATCTGACACCTATTATATTGTCTGAACTAAATAGTTGGTCTTTAGTGTTTTATTTTAATTTATCTTTGCTCATTTGCTCAATATCTGCTCTTCTAGCTGAAGTGTACAGACAGATATTCCTAAACTGACTTTATGAAGTCCCTAGAAAGCTGAGTTAAATGATAGTATTGAAGTACTAGTTTGCCCCTGTGTTTACAGTCTGTTCACGCTATTTAAAAATGAGGTTTATATTCTAATTCAAAATAATTAAAAATTAGGTTTATGCGGTAGATATTTTATTTCATGCTTGATTATTACGATCTGCATTCCCATCTATAGCTATATTTACTGTATCATTACAACAATATAAGGTTTGCGTATATGTGCTTTTTTTATAGTCACCTGCGTTGTGACACCTATTGTATTGCTTAATCCTCAATAAAAAATATTTTCAATTAAAAAAATAAATAAATAACAAAGCCCCCCAAAATAAAAAAAATGCCCTACCCTATTCTAAATTACAAAAGTTCAATCTCTTTTACCTTACCAGCCCTTAAAAGGACCTTTTTGTGGGGCATGCCCCAAAGAATTCAGCTCTTTTGCCTGTAAAAAAAAAAAACATACAATACCCCCCCCCAACATTACAACCCACCACCCACATACCCCTAATCTAACCCAAACCCCCCTTAAATAAACCTAACACTAAGCCCCTGAAGATCTTCCTACCTTGTCTTCACCACGCCGGGTTCACCGATCCGTCCACCGAAGTCTTGATCCAAGCCTCCGAAGTCTTGATCCAAGCCCAAGCGTGGGCTGAAGAGTGACGTCCATCCTCCGGCTGAAGTCTTGATCCAAGCCCAAGCGGGGGCTGAAGACGTCCATCCTCCGGCTGAAGTCTTGATCCAAGCGGCGGCTGAAGAATTCCATCATCGGGCAGAAGTCTTCATCCTATCCGGGCAGAAGAGGAGATCCGGACCGGCAAATATCTTCATCCAAGCGGCATCTTCTATGTTCTTCCATCCGATGACGAGCGGCTCCATCTTCAAGACCTCCAGCGCGGATCCATCCTCTTCTTCCGACGTCCTAAAACAGAATGAAGGTTCCTTTAAGGGACGTCATCCAAGATGGCGTCCCTCAAATTCCGATTGGCTGATGGAATCGGCCAATCAGATTCAAGTTCAATCCGGTTGGCTGATCCAATCAGCCAATCAGATTGAGCTCGCGTTCTATTGGCTGATCGGAACAGCCAATAGAATGCAAGCTCAATCTGATTGGCTAATTGGATCAGCCAATCGGATTGAACTTGAATCTGATTGGCTGATTCCATCAGCCAATCAGAATTTTCCTACCTTAATTCCGATTGGCTGATAGAATCCTATCAGCCAATCGGAATTCGAGGGACGCCATCTTGGATGACGTCCCTTAAAGGAACCTTCATTCTGTTTTAGGACGTTGGAAGAAGAGGATGGATCCGCGCTGGAGGTCTTGAAGATGGAGCCGCTCGTCATCGGATGGAAGAACATAGAAGATGGCGCTTGGATGAAGATGTTTGCCGGTCCGGATCTCCTCTTCTGCCCGGAAAGGATGGACGTCTTCAGCCCCCGCTTGGGCTTGGATCAAGACTTCGGAGGCTTGGATCAAGACTTCGGTGGACGGATCGGTGAACCCGGCGTGGTGAAGACAAGGTAGGAATATCTTCAGGGGCTTAGTGTTAGGTTTATTTAAGGGGGGTTTGGGTTAGATTAGGGGTATGTGGGTGGTGGGTTGTAATGTTGGGGGGGGGATTGTATGTTTTTTTTCCCAGGCAAAAGAGCTGAATTCTTTGGGGCATGCCCGCAAAAGGCCCTTTTAAGGGCTGGTAAGGCAAAAGAGCTTTTCTATTTTAATTTTAGAATAGGGTAGGGCATTTTTTTATTTTGGGGGGCTTTGTTATTTTATTAGGGGGCTTAGAGTAGGTGTAATTAGTTTAAAATTGTTGTAATATTTTTCTAATGTTTGTAAATATTTTTTTATTTTTTTTTAACTTAGTTCTTTTTTATTTTTTGTACTTTAGTTAGTTTATTTAATTATATTTATTTGTAGGTATTGTATTTAATTAATTTATTGATAGTGTAGTGTTAGGTTTAATTGTAGATAATTGTAGATAGTTTTTTAATTAATTTAATGATAGTGTAGTGTTAGGTTTAATTGTAACTTAGGTTAGGATTTATTTTACAGGTAATTTTGTAATTATTTTAACTAGGTAGCTATTAAATAGTTATTAACTATTTAATAGCTATTGTACCTGGTTAAAATAAATACAAAGTTGCCTGTAAAATAAAAATAAATCCTAAAATAGCTACAATATAATTATAATTTATATTGTAGCTATATTAGGGTTTATTTTACAGGTAAGTATTTAGCTTTAAATAGGAATAATTTATTTAATAAGAGTTAATTTATTTCGTTAGATTTAAATTATATTTAATTTAGGGGGGTGTTAGTGTTAGGGTTAGACTTAGCTTTAGGGGTTAATAAATTTATTAGAGTAGGTCGGCAGATTAGGGGTTAATAATTGTAGGTAGGTGGCGGCGACGTTGGGAGGGGCAGATTAGGGGTTAATAAATATTTTGTAGGGGTCGGCAGTGTTAGGGGCAGCAGATTAGGGGTACGTAGGGATAACGTAGGTGGCGGCAGTGTGCGGTCGGCAGATTAGGGGTTAAAATTTTTTAATAGAGTGGCGGCGGTGTGGGGGGGCCTCGGTTTAGGGGTACATAGGTAGTTTATGGGTGTTAGTGTACTTTAGAGCACAGTAGTTAAGAGCTTTATGATCCGGCGTTAGCCCAGAAAGCTCTTAACGCCTGACTTTTTTCTGCGGCTGGAGTTTAGTCGTTAGATTTCTAACGCTCACTTCAGCCAAGACTCTAAATACCGGCGCTAGAAAGATCCCATTGAAAAGATAGGATACGCAAATGGCGTAGGGGGATCTGCGGTATGGAAAAGTCGCGGCTGGAAAGTGAGCGTTAGACCCTTACCTACAAGACTCTAAATACAAGCGGTAGCCTAAAACCAGCGTTAGGAGCCTATAACGCTGGTTTTGACGGCTAACGCCAAACTCTAAATCTAGCCGAATAAAAGTAATTGTAGCTCACTAAATAGAAAAACCCAAGCAGAAGACAAAAAGACTAGAATACCACATTAGCATCACAACCATTAAGTTTGGAATTACTTAACATTTATTTAACCTTCTAAATCTCTCTCTAACAATAATTACACTACTTAACATGTTTTTCCTTTAAAAAGAGATGCTGTTTCTGTATTTTTTGTGTGCTAGTCCAGCCTGGGAAATGATCAGTTTAAAGGTTATGCTATGTGTGTGATCATTTAGGAGCATTTTGCTTATCATCTTGTAAGCAACAGTTGGCAAACAGGGCCTTGTGAATCCATCAGTTTAAATAGGCCATAACCAGCTGGGGGCATCTCCAAATGAAACAGGGAATGGACTGATAATTTACTTATCTTTTAGCAGTAAAGCGAATCGGGTTTGAAACAAAGCAGTTTTCATGACCTCTCATCATTTGTTAAGTACCAGGCTTTGGCAGTAGTTGGTCAGCTTTCATCACTGCTTAGCTATTAATAATTGCATCAAATTACAAGTGTGAATATAGATTCATTATTTGGCATCTCATATTTCTATATCTGACACACAATATCATTTTTGTAACATAAGCAACATTCATCTAAATTATATTAAAAAGAATTTTGCTCTGAAAAAAAATATACTTTTGTGAATAAGGAACAAAGTTATTCTCCCAAAATAAGAACAAAATAATGCAGAAAGTTCCATCTCACTTATCTACAAAATAAATGTTGCTTTCAATATCTGATTTGCAATTTGTAAAGCATTCAGTAATAGCCCATAGGGTAAACACTATTGTTAGTATTTGTTATTGTTATGTTTGTATGATGTGTATTAGTATACTTGTCTCAGTAAATAGCTCTCATCCATATGTAGACGTTTGATAAGAAATACATGGCTAATTTGCCAACTTTACATTTTAATAAAAATCTAAATTGTGTACTTTAAAATAGGAAATGGAGACAAAGGTAAAAAGACTTGTTATTTAAGTGCAATGCTACTTGTTATAATACACATCTTATATTGATTGCAAAGTTATTTGTATTCAAGAAGAATGCATTTAGCTTAAGAGGTGGTAATATAATTGCTAAGTTTTTCTACCACTTAAATATTATTTATTTAAAAAAAAAAAAAAAAAAAACTCTTTAAAAATGTTGCAAATGCAGAACCAACCAAGATAAAAGCATATCAAGAATAACAACAGATTGTAATGTTTTCCATTATGTGGGAACAATATTTATTTTACTTATGCTCAGAAAATCTAGATTGCAGTTAATTATATATATATTATATATATATATATCTTCAGACGGACTATATTATGTCCGAAAACGTTCACTAAATAAAAGTGCCTGTTTAAGGATCCCTTGGAGTGCGCTTTTTCCATATACTTGTTTATTTTGTTTGCTGCACCCAGGGCACTGGATTATTTTTCTGCTTGGAGTGCAATTCCCCAGTGATATGTATATGTGTGTGTATATATACAATCACCCATGGGGATTGGTAGATTCCAGATAAGTGTAGTTTCTGGTTGCTTGAGAGTTACTATTAAAAATAGGCCTAACTAGTTATATAACCCATACTATACTATGAACGCTGCATTTACTTGATATTAATATTTAAATACTGTAAATAAAAGCAAATTATTATTTAATCTTAATACCGCCTCCGTTCAGTCCCAGGCACCCAG
Source organism: Bombina bombina (assembly GCF_027579735.1). NCBI lineage: Eukaryota > Metazoa > Chordata > Amphibia > Anura > Bombinatoridae > Bombina > Bombina bombina. The sequence continues at coordinate 414,878,929 of NC_069504.1, forward strand.
TGGCAGCTTGATGTCTAATCCTCAGACTGCCTTGTTCTCACAACTTTCAAGAGCAGTTATGTAGGGTCTGGTGGCATTAAAAGGGCTTGCTTTCACCTTCAAGAGCCCACTATAGAGAATGGAAGCTGCAGAGCAAAGTTAGTGTTAATTTTATTGTGTAGTATGTTTGATTTTTTTTCTGGTTGCTTGAAAGTGCTGGTTACAGAGAGTTTACTGTGTGTGAGTGTGTATATATATATATATATATATATATATATATATATATATATATATATTATTCTATCAGAGGCTTGGTCAAAGGGGGTAATTAACTCTAGTGAGATGGATTTTTGAAAGTTAAGTTACCTAGAATTCCTACTTTCTACACTATTCCCAAGTTACATAAAAATAAAAATCCTCCCCCTGGTCGGCCTATAGTGTCAGGACAGGCAGGGTTACTTGAAAACATTGCCAAATATGTAGACTGGAATTTAAGACCCTTCCTGACCTCTATTACTTCATTTGTGAAAGATACCACTGAGGTATTACGTAAGTTGGATGATATTGTTCTCTCAGATAAGACCTTACTAGTGACAATAGATGTTGAGGCTTTATATTCCTCTATCCCTCATTATTTAGGGATAGAGGCTGCCCTTTTCTATCTAAAACAAAGAGGTAACACATATGATATCCACATAGCTTTTGTTATTGAGCTATTGCGCTTTGTCTTGGAACGTAATTACTTTAAGTTTGATGGGAAATTTTATAAACAGATTATTTGAACAGCTATGGATGCATGTTGTGCACCCACTAATGCCTGTCTCTATCTAGGCAAATGGGAATTGGATTCTGTGTTGCATGTACCAAGTAAATTTGATGGAATAGATGTATTATGGATTCGCTATATTGATAATGTCTTGATGTTTTGGGAAGGATCAGTTGAATTATTACAAGACTTTGTGGCGTATTTGAATGTTAATAGTTTGAACTTAAAGTTCACATATCAATATAGCAACAAAGAAATTTCATTTTTAGATTTGTTGCTTACCCTCCTCGAAGCATCAAGCCATCACCCTAAATCCCAGATCAATGGCATCCCAGTAGGGCAGTATTTAAGACATAGACGTAACTGCTCTACTGAGTCCTTGTTTAAACAACATGCTGATGACCCAAAAAAACGTTTTCGTAATCATGGTTTTAATTGGAAACCTTTAAAATCGGGCTTTTTGAGAGCTCACAACACTACCAGACAGTCACTTCTGTATAATACAAGAGATAAGCCCCAAAATGAGAAAGTCAGAATGATTACCACTTACAATGAAAGCTTGCAAGATATAAAAGCCATACTCTCTAAACATTGGCATCTATTGACTCTTGATAAGGATATATATATGCATTTGTTGATGATTTTTCCCCTACTAACTGCAAAAATGGCTCCGTCCTTAAAAGATAAAATTGTACATAGTCATTATGTTAGCAATGAATCAAAGAACTGGTTACAGAGCTATAAACCCAAAAATGGGTGTTTGCCATGCAATAAATGCAAAATGTGTAAATATTTATTAAGAGGAGGATTAATTGAAGATACTAAGGGTATTACACATAAAATTAAGGGTTACATTACATGTAAAACCGTTGGGGTAGTCTATGTTCTTTCATGCTCTTGCCCCAGACAATATGTTGGGAAAACTTACCGTAAGCTCAAAGAAAGGATGAAAGAAATTCACAATAGTGATGTTAAAAGCCTACACTTTATGGGTGTAGAAAAGGTGAGCATAAGTGAAAGAGGTGGAGATTGGGATAAAGCCCTCCTAAGGGAGGAATGTAAATGGATATTTAATCTTGATACGGTACAACCTGGGGGCTTAATGAGGAATTAAACTATGCCCCCTTTTTGTAATTAAGCACTTTTTTCAGGGTATAGAGATGTTAAAGTACCTGGATACTTAGGTATTCTTCCCAGAATCAACACTCTTTCCTAATAAATGTAATGTAAATAGGCCCTGGTGCTGTGGGCGCCCCCCCCCCCTTACCTTATGAAATTGAGCAAATTCGAGTTAAATCTGCATAATGAAGGTTCATGAAGTATTTTATTTATTAAATTAATCATATCTAGTGTTAAAATGTTTCCTCTCTATTTATATTATAGAGTTGTAAGTTATGGGGGGGCGGTGGTATATGCACTTTTTGATAGGACAATTAGAATTGTTGTTTAGGATCTCTATATGTGTAATTTAGTTATTTGCCGTTTAGTTATCACTCCCAGTAATGTGATCTCTAATAATACTTTTCGTGAAGCCAGCCATGGCATGTATAAAGAGGTATTTTGTACTTTTTTGTTGGACTAAAGATATCTCTGACACCGAATTAGTTAATTATTTCACCCGGTATGATATAAATACTTTCAATGTGACATGGTTGTATCACATGCCTGACGAAGCCCAATAGGATCACTGGAATGGGTGAAACACGTGTAGCAGTCAACTGATCACGCCCACTGGAGCACCGTGAGCGTGGTGTTTGGTTTAAGTCGGTTTGCCCCCAGAAGAGTGTCAAGCCCTGGATATCAGGCTGTATTTCTACAGTTGGACGAGAAGCTCACTGAAGGGACGTGGTCCCCACCTCAAAGGAGATGCCGCTAGTCTATCCGAATAAGCAGAGTAAGTCAGTGAAAACTACCTCTGCAACGGAGGAAGCGGCACCTGGATTCAGACGAATCTGAAGTCGTGAACGGAGAGGTGAGCTGTGAATGTATTATCTACTGCGATCGAAAGGGGAGGTACAGCTTAATCAAAATTAACTGTGTTCTCTGTTTAACATTTGTGGAGGCTTATTTGCTAAGAGCGCTAATTTCTACGCAGCTTGCTACAGCCTTTCAGCTTTCTCGCTTGATTAACAACTGACTGTCACATCACCAAGCTTTCTAACGCTGGTTCAGCTTGCTAGCAAATGACTTTGGAATTATTACAAATTGCATGCGAAGATCATAAGCCTTTTTGACACCTATACATACTGTATTTTGGACATCTTACTTGTTACAGAGTCATAGGTTAATAGAATTTTTGCAGTGGTTCAATTAGATTATGAACCAACAAGAAGGGGTAACATATATATATATATATATATATATATATATATATATATATATATATATCCGTATTAGATTAATTCTAATAAATGGTTACCCTTTATATTTGTTTTGACTACTGGTTCTTGTGTCTATCATTGACTTGCGCATTCCACCAGGGGTAATTTCCTATTTTGGTTTATGAGTTAGTGCTGGATTAAGGGTATTTCTTTTTTTCTCTTTAAATTCCTAATATTATAAATCACATTACCCCCGGGCACCGGAGTTGCACCGGTATTTTTTGCTTCTCTGATACTCATCCATTTTAATTAATTCCCAACTACAGCTGGTAAAAAATTTATATATATATATATATATATATATATATATATATATATATATACACACAGGTGAAACTCGAAAAATTAGAATATCGTGCAAAAGTTCATTTATTTCACTAATGCAATTTAAAAGGTGAAACTAATATATGAGATAGACTTCAAGCCGATAGACTTCAAGATAGTTCAAGCCGTGATTTGTCATAATTGTGATGATTAGGGCTTACAGCTCATGAAAACCCCAAATTCACAATCTCAGAAAAATTGTATATTGTGAAAAGGTGCAATATTCTAGGCTCAAAGTGTCCCACTCTAATCAGCTAATTAAGCCATAACACCTACAAAGGGCTCCTGAGCCTTTAAATGGTCTCTGTCTGGTTCAGTAGGAATCACAATCATGGGAAAGACTGCTGACCTGACAGTTGTGCAGAAAACCATCATTGACACCCTCCATAAGGAGGGAAAGCCTCAAAAGGTAATTGCAAAAGAAGTTTGATGTTCCCAAAGTTCTGTATCAAAGCACATTAATAGAAAGTTATGTGGAAGGGAAAAGTGTGGAAGAAAAAGGTGCACAAGCAGCAGGTATGACCGCAGCCTGGAGAAGATTGTTAGGAAAAGGCCATTCAAAAGTGTTGGGGACTTTTACAAGGAGTGGACTGAGGCTGGAGTCAGTGCATCAAGAGCCACCACACACAGACGGATCCTGGACATGGGCTTCAAATGTCATATTCCTCTTGTCAAGGCACTCCTGAACAACAAACAACGTCAGAAACGTCTTACCTGGGCTAAAGAAAAACAGACCTGGTCTTTTGCTCAGTGGTCCAAAGTCCTCTCTTCTGATGAGAGCAAATTTTGCATCTCATTTGGAAACCAAGGACCCAGAATATGGAGGAAGAATGGCGAGGCACACGCTGCAAGATGCTTGAAGTCCAGTGTGAAGTTTCCACAGTCTGTGTTGATTTGGGGAGCCATATCATCTGCTGGTGTTGGTCCACTGTGCTTCATTAAGTCCATGGTCAATGCAGCCGTCTACCAGGAGATTTTGGAGCACTTCATGCTTCCTTCCGCAGACGAGCTCTATGGGGATGCTGACTTCATTTTCCAGCAGCACCTGCCCACACTGCCAAAAAGAGATTTAGATAAAAAGCAAGTCCCACGGGGGCTTAGGTTATCAAAAAGGTGTTCTTTTAAAGACGATCTTGCTGTGATGTCAAAATGGGAGGAGGCTCTTAGCGAGTGCTCCCACATTTTGATGAGGATATTGATTGCACATAGAAAAACATTAATAGAACAGACTTCTAAAGAGATTAACACCATACAAGCTATTTTAGATAAATATAAAACATTGAAATTGTATGATTTGAATAGTATGGTCTTACAAAAAACAGATACTTACCAAAAAGATTTTAATCCTATCAAGACTACTACAATTGGGTCCAACACTATAGAGAACTCTGTTCTATGTATTACCCAATTTAATTGTCATCATAACTCAATTAGAGAAACTATTACCAAGCATTGGGGTATCTTAAAAAAGGATCCAATTTTGGGCAACTTAATAGGGAAAAAACCTAGAATAGTCTACAAAAAAGCACCCAGTCTAAAGGCAATCTTGACCCCTAGCAAAATTGTAAAACATAAAAACTCCAATGGTCCCAACCAGTCAAGAGATTTACCTATAGGGTCCTTTAGATGTGGGGTTAACAGATGCTAAGATTGCACGCAAACAAAGGGTGTTCAAATCTAATATGACTGGAAAACAATTTTCTATTATAGGACACATATCTTGTGCCTTCCATTTTGTTGTATATCTATTATCATGTGTTTGTGGGGTACAGTATGTAGGTAAGACCTGTAGGAGATTGAGTACTAGATGGTCCGCACACACACGGAACATGAAAAATAATTATAAAAACCATAGTGTTTCTAGACACTGCAATTATTTACATGGTGGTGACCCTGATTGTTTCAACATTAGTCCGGTAGAGTTCATTCCCAAATCGCATCTCTACAATAGGCTTTCTAGGCTTAGGCAGAGGGAGACCTACTGGATACATGCCTTGAAGGGCCCCCATCCTACTGGCCTGAATCTTAACATAGATCTGGCGGCCTTCCACTGATTTGATTTAGGGTGGGCCAGTGTGTCTCCCTCTGCCTGAGTTAGGATATCACCATATGTGGTCCGGAGGTCCACACCAGTACCTAGAGGGTGGAATTATTATCCCATATAGTTAGACTGATGTTGGATCTCCATTATGCGTCACATATCACAGGTGTGCATTTAACTTTCTGTAGAGTTGCACCTGAGTTATTTATACTCTGAGTCATATGTCGTTACTATGTACGATCTGATGTAACGTGTTTATTTTGTTGGTGATACTATTACACACTCACGATGGGCCATTTATTTTATTTTGACTGTCATTTGTCTAAGACCCATAGTGATGGTGTTTTTAGGGTCGATGTGGGTCACTTTGTATATGACTAGAGTGTTGAAATATACCAATGTACCAATGTGTTACACTGAGAATCTGACAAAATACTTTGCATCTATATGTCATTTATAAGATATTAATCGATATGGAGACTATATATATACATTTACCCTTATGTCACTATTGTTTTATAATATATAGAATTTATGTTTGAAATGTATTAGCCATCTTGTATTCATTTACATGCTGTTCTGTTTTTGTATCAGTTGTGGGACTGTCCTTTCACGTATCATATGGTTTAACAGCTGAACTATTCATCTGGTTAGGGAGGTGTGTTTTGAGACCGCCCCCTGATTGGACAGCGTAGGGTATTTAGTGAGCAGACGTATTTTTAGATTACAGCCTGATGAAACGGCTCGTTTGAAGCTGAGAAACACTTTGCTGTTTGTTTTTAGACTTCTTTTAATAAATTGTCTTTTTTTATATATATACCCTGCTCTGTGATTTTGTGGTATCAATATATCGCTACCAACCCACTACGCAAGGTTTTTTTACTCAACCGGCATATCAAACAAGATTCGGTTGCTTGAATTTGGAGGATTCGTCATACAGACTGGACGAGCCCCTGTGACGTAAGCAGTGACAGACTGGCGTTCCAGCATGTCTGTTGGGCGACTCACAACAGTCCCGACTTGTTAGATCTGGCACTTTGGCTTGTGCCGCTTCGATTGCAAGTAGATCATCTTTTGGGGGGGGGGGGGGGGCTTACTCCTGTGCCTCTGCTAATTATCCAAAAGATACTGCTCTATGTTGGCGCCTCTCTCCTTGCTCTATCATTTACAGGATATTCCATATTGAATGGAAAGAAGACGAGAAACACGGGGGGGGGGGGGGTAGAACAGAGAGAAAAGAAGGGGACCTCTTAATGGTGCATGGCATATGAGTAAAGAGCGATTACTGCAGGGATTATGGGTTAATATGTAGGGATTTCCAGGGTTCCCAAGTACTTGAGTATAGGTCATATGTATCTCTATTTATTGATACCGCTTCCTCCATATCCCTAATATACTCAACTAGTTCTATTACTTTGTCTGTTGAAGGGATCACTTGCTGCTTCCAATGTCTCGCTAAGGACAGTTTGGTTGCCATAATGATATAGACAAACAGGTGTTGCTTCGCTTTAGTACATTTGGGGAGTTCTAGGTGTAGGAGGCATGTCTCAGGGCTCCTAATTGCTGGAAGTCCCAGCTTTATACACAAGTCTTATATGTCCCCCCACAAATTTTGTATATGTGAGCAGTCCCACCATACATTAAGATTATAACCCCTATTTCCACATCCCCCTCCAGCACAAGTTTGAGTTAGTATTGAAGAGTCTTTACAGTCTAGTTGGCACCCAATGCCAATTAGTCAGAAGTTTATAATAGAGCTCAAACAGTGTAATACAGTGTAATGCAGACTTAATTAGTTCAATAGCTATTACCCATCTCTTAGTTCTATAGTATGTCCAAATTCTCACTCCCATGCAAAGATGTGTGTCTTGCGTAGTGACAGGGTATCTAGTATGCTTCGGTAATGTACTATCATAGGTCTCTGTCCTTGCAAACCCACCTTCCATCTTACTTCCCATAGAGTCAGGTCCCTATGAGCTGAGGAGGTGAATCCCCAGCTGTGTATAATAGAGCAGAAGTGCATTTTTTTAAATAAGAGTTTCTGGGGGATACCAAATTTTCTAATCATTTTAGCATGTTAAAGCCACCCAAATCCATCATATAGATCCTCTATGACTTTAAGGTTAGAGTTTTCCCATAGGCTAGGATTAGACTCTGGGAGTCCTAAAACCAGTCCCCTGATACTTTGGATTGGAGAGGGGTGAGGTGCTACCTGGGGGAGGTGTCTTAGTCTGTACCACGCCTTTAAACAATCAATTAGAACCAAGTTGGTGATCAAAAACTTTACTAGATGATGCTGAGGGAGCCATGGTAGGTCCTGTAAATAAACAGCACCCAGAAGCGATGCTTGTTCTATCTCCTACCATCTGGGCAATTCCCCAGATCCTCGCCAATTGGATATGTGTGTCAACATTGCCTCCTCGTAGTAATATTTCAGATTGAGCAACCCTAGACCCTCCTATCAATTGACGCCTGGAGCATAGTGCGGGAAATACAGGGTTTGGTATTAAGCCAGATATAAGTGTTTAAGAGTGATTGGAATTGGTCTATTAGTATTTTCAGTACTCTTAGGGGCAGAAATCGAAATAGATAGGTGAGCCTCAGAAGCAACATCATCTTGAAAGCAGAGATTCTCCCAATCCATGATATATCTTTATATCTGGGGAGTGCAAGGTCATGTTTTAGAGTTTCCTAGAATTTGGTTATAATTCTGCTCAATTACTTTTTTCAGATCGTGCGAGAGGTATACTCCAAAGTGTTTGATTCCATCTATGTTCCATTTAAATGAATATCAGTTCAGAAGGGCTCTGGTTTGAATTTCAGGCAGATTTAAGGGGTAGGCTTCCGTTTTATCAACATTGAGTTTGTAGAAGGATACAGTGCCAAAGAGTTTAAAGAGGTCTAAGAGATGGGGTAAGGAATTAGTTGGGTCCGATAAGAAGACCGTTAGATCATCCGCAAAGAGGCTCAATTTCTGCAGTGTACCATGAAGGTATACAGGGAGTGCAGAATTATTAGGCAAATGAGTATTTTGACCACATCATCCTCTTTATGCATGTTGTCTTACTCCAAGCTGTATAGGCTCGAAAGCCTACTACCAATTAAGCATATTAGGTGATGTGCATCTCTGTAATGAGAAGGGGTGTGGTCTAATGACATCAACACCCTATATCAGGTGTGCATAATTATTAGGCAACTTCCTTTCCTTTGGCAAAATGGGTCAAAAGAAGGACTTGACAGGCTCAGAAAAGTCAAAAATAGTGAGATATCTTGCAGAGGGATGCAGCACTCTTAAAATTGCAAAGCTTCTGAAGCGTGATCATCGAACAATCAAGCGTTTCATTCAAAATAGTCAACAGGGTCACAAGAAGCGTGTGGAAAAACCAAGGCGCAAAATAACTGCCCATGAACTGAGAAAAGTCAAGCGTGCAGCTGCCAAGATGCCACTTGCCACCAGTTTGGCCATATTTCAGAGCTGCAACATCACTGGAGTGCCCAAAAGCACAAGGTGTGCAATACTCAGAGACATGGCCAAGGTAAGAAAGGCTGAAAGACGACCACCACTGAACAAGACACACAAGCTGAAACATCAAGACTGGGCCAAGAAATATCTCAAGACTGATTTTTCTAAGGTTTTATGGACTGATGAAATGAGAGTGAGTCTTGATGGGCCAGATAGATGGGCCCGTGGCTGGATTGGTAAAGGGCAGAGAGCTCCAGTCCGACTCAGACGCCAGCAAGGTGGAGGTGGAGTACTGGTTTGGGCTGGTATCATCAAAGATGAGCTTGTGGGGCCTTTTCTGGTTGAGGATGGAGTCAAGCTCAACTCCCAGTCCTACTGCCAGTTTCTGGAAGACACCTTCTTCAAGCAGTGGTACAGGAAGAAGTCTGCATCCTTCAAGAAAAACATGATTTTCATGCAGGACAATGCTCCATCACACGCGTCCAAGTACTCCACAGCGTGGCTGGCAAGAAAGGGTATAAAAGAAGAAAATCTAATGACATGGCCTCCTTGTTCACCTGATCTGAACCCCATTGAGAACCTGTGGTCCATCATCAAATGTGAGATTTACAAGGAGGGAAAACAGTACACATCTCTGAACAGTGTCTGGGAGGCTGTGGTTACTGCTGCACGCAATGTTGATAGCGAACAGATCAAAACACTGACAGAATCCATGGATGGCAGGCTTTTGAGTGTCCTTGCAAAGAAAGGTGGCTATATTGGTCACTGATTTGTTTTTGTTTTGTTTTCGAATGTCAGAAATGTATATTTGTGAATGTTGAGATGTTATATTGGTTTCACTGGTAAAAATAAATAATTGAAATGGGTATATATTTGTTTTTTGTTAAGTTGCCTAATAATTATGCACAGTAATAGTCACCTGCACACACAGATATCCCCCTAAAATAGCTATAACTAAAAACAAACTAAAAACTACTTCAAAAACTATTCAGCTTTGATATTAATGAGTTTTTTGGGTTCATTGAGAACATGGTTGTTGTTCAATAATAAAATGAATCCTCAAAAATACAACTTGCCTAATAATTCTGCACTCCCTGTAGGCCCTTAATATCTGGGGCCCGATCCGATATGCAGCGTCGCCCGCAAAAGCCGGCGACGCCGAATTTTGCGCGGGTTTGGTATTTATACGGCGTAACCTAGAAGTTACGCTCGTATATTTCTGCCTTCGGCCGTAGTTTTTTGGGCCATAGGCAGGTATACCAAACCCGCGCAGTTTGGTATCCAATATACAGCGTAAGGACTTACGTGGCGAAAATGGAGAAATCTTACTCCATTTTCACCTCGCCACAAAATGGAAACTCCCTAAACTACCTGCCAAATAAAACCTAACGCATGTGCAATGTCTATCTACCTGTCAACCGCAATCTGCTAAATAAAACCTAACGCATGTGCAATGTCTATCTACCTGTCAACCGCGATCCCCCGCCGCAATCCCTAATAAAGTATTTAACCCGTAAACCGCCGTTCCCGGACCCCGCCGCCACCTACATTAAAAGTATAACCCCCTAATGTAATCCCCCTACACCGTCACCAGCTACATTACATACCCCCTAATGTGAGCCCCTTACACCGCCGCCATCTATATTACCTACCCCCTAATGTGAGCTCCTACCCCGCCGCCAGCTATAATTAAATTATTAACCCCTAATTTAATCCCCCTACCCCGCAGCCAGCTATATTAATTACATTAACCCCTAATTTAATCCCCCTATACCGCCGCCAGCTATATTAAATTAATTAACCCCTAATCTAATCCCCCTATACCGCCGCCAGCTATATTACAATTATTAACCCCTAATCTAATACCCCTAACCCGCCGCCAGCTATATTAATTACATTAACCCCTAATCTAATCCCCCTACACCGCTGCCAGCTATATTAAAATTATTAACCCCTAATCTAATCCCCCTACCCCGCCGCCAGCTATATAAAAATTATTAACCCCTAATTTAATCCCCCTACCCCGCCGCCAGCTCTATTAAATTAATTAACCCCTAATCTAATCCCCCTATACCGCCGCCAGCTATATTAACCCTAATTATATTAGGGTTAATATCGTTATTATATTATATATATATATATTAAGTATAATAACCCTATCTAACTCTAACATTCCTAAATAAATTCTTATTAAAATAAATATAATTAATATTATTAATTAAAATATTCCTATTTAAATCTAAATACTTGCCTATAAAATAAACCCTAAAATAGCTACAATATAATTAATAATTACATTGTAGCTATTTTAGGGTTTATATTTATTTTAACTAGGTACAATAGCTATTAAATAGTTAATAACTATTTAATAGCTACCTAGTTAAAATAATTTCCCAATTACCTGTAAAATAAATCCTAACCTAAGTTACAAATACACCTACACTATCAATAAATTAAATAAACTACAAATATCTAAACTAAAATACAATAAACTAAATTACAAAAAAAACACACTAAATTACAAAAAATAAAAAAAGATTACAAGATTTTTAAGCTAATTACACCTATTCTAAGCCCCCTAATAAAATAATAAAGCCCCCCAAAATAAAAAAAATTCCCTACCCTATTGTAAATTTAAAAAGTTAACAGCTCTATTACCTTACCAGCCCTTAAAAGGGCCTTTTGCGGGGTATGCCCCAAAGAAATCAGCTCTTTTGCCTGTAAAAAACCCCCCACAATACCACCCCCCAACATTACAACCCACCACCCACATACCCCTACTTTAAACCCACCCAAACCCCCCTTAAATAAACCTAACACTACCCCCCTGAAGATCTCCCTACCTTGTCTTCATCCAGCCAGGCAGAACTCTTCATCTGATCCGGGCAATGTCTTCAATCAAGCGGCAAAGAAGAAGTCTTCCATCTGGCGATGTCTTCAATCAAGCGGCAGAGAAGAGGTCCTCAATCAGGGCAAAGTTTTCTTCCAAGCGGCATCTTCAATCTTCTTTCTTCACTCCTCCAACGCGGAACATCCATTCGGCACTACGACTTCCCGACGAATGAGGTTCCTTTAAATGACGTCATCCAAGATGGCGTCCGTCGAATTCCGATTGGCTGATAGGATTCTATCAGCCAATCGGAATTAAGGTAGAAAAATCTGATTGGCTGATTGAATCAGCCAATCAGATTCAAGTTCAATCCGATTGGCTGATTGGTTCATTTGGTAATTATTTTAACTAGGTAGCTATTAAATAGTTATTAACTATTTAATAGCTATTGTACCTAGTTAAAATAAATACCCAGTTACCTGTAAAATAAATATAAACCCTAAAATAGCTACAATGTAATTATTAATTATATTGTAGCTATTTTAGGGTTTATTTTATAGGTAAGTATTTAGATTTAAATAGGAATATTTTTTTTTTTTTTTTTAAATTTAATATTTTTTTATTGAGGTTTCAAAAATATACATAGATCAGAGAGACAACAGCTCAACATTCCAGTGGTCAATAGAGTTATAAAGCAAAATAGAAACTAACATAGTTGTGAACAGACAGTATGGGTAAACAACATAGATATCAAAGGTATCATTTTAGTATATAATAAAATGAAGATTCAATTTCCAATCCGTGCTACATGGTATACTTAACTGATAAGTTGTGTTCTATGTATGAGTATTAATAGAAAAAACATGGCTATTATATTACACAATGTTGAGTTGCTATTAAAATGACCTCAGTTTTCAGTATTAATTAGGTTATGGTAGCTAAAGCTCAGGAATTATGTAGGCTAATGGGGGAAAAACCATATAATAAAGGTAAATAAAGGAAACTTATGCTTAAGTAGATTAGTGGAAACCTGACATATCACCTCAAAGAGAAGGTAGATAATCTATGGTTCCATAAAAGAAAGGTTTAAGGTATATAAACGATGAGCTTAGCTAGTAAGCAGGGTGTAAGGTAAGGAAGTACAGCGGGCCAGAGCCGCTCAAAGAGGGGTGGGGGGTATTACTATTATATAAACTGGACCTCTGTTATTAAAGATAGGGGTTGCATCTGGGGGTTATTAAGGGAGAGATCTATGTAAGTGCAATCTGTCACAGATAGATAAAGGGGGCTAGAGTGAGTAAGTGGAGATGGCTGTGTCGGGAGCAGGGGTGATGTTAAGCAGATATATGGCAGCTAATGAGATCTGTAGTCAATACTGAGCTATATAGGAGAGGATAAGGGAGGGTTGTATTATTAAAAATTGTAAAGTGATGGGGGTAATTCCTCTATAAGGTAATTCATCTAGGGATAGGGGTGAGACCTAAAAGGCATGATATGTCATATGGGGGTTGTAGGTTGTGCTTAGCTGTATAGGATAGAATGGGAGAAAAACACTTTGAATATGAAGAGAGCTAGAGAGCCAAATGGGGAAAAATGGCCATTCATAGGCCTAGATTTAGAGTTTGGCGTTAGCCGTGAAAACCAGCGTTAGAGGCTCCTAACGCTGGTTTTAGGCTACCGTCGGTATTTGGAGTCACTCAAAATAGGGTCTAACGCTCACTTTTCAGCCGCGACTTTTCCATACCGCAGATCCCCTTACGTCAATTGCGTATCCTATCTTTTCAATGGGATTTCTCTAACTCCGGTATTTAGAGTCCTTTCTGAAGTGAGCGTTAGACATCTAACAACAAAACTCCAGCCGCAGGAAAAAAGTCAGTAGTTAAGAGCTTTCTGGGCTAACGCCGGTTTATAAAGCTCTTAACTACTGTGCTCTAAAGTACACTAACACCCATAAACTACCTATGTACCCCTAAACCGAGGTTCCCCCACATCACCGACACTCGAAAAAAATTTTTTAACCCCTAATCTGCCGACCGCCACCTACGTTATCCTTATGTACCCCTAATCTGCTGCCCCTAACACCGCCGACCCCTGTATTATATTTATTAACCCTAATCTGCCCCCCTCAACGTCGCCTCCACCTGCCTACACTTATTAACCCCTAATCTGCCGACCGCAAAGCGCCGCCACCTACGTTATCCTTATGTACCCCTAATCTGCTGCCCCTAACACCGCCGACCCCTATATTATATTTATTAACCCCTAATCTGCCCCTCACAACGTCGCCTCCACCTGCCTACACTTATTAACCCCTAATCTGCCGACCGGACCTGAGCGCTACTATAATAAAGTTATTAACCCCTAATCCGCCTCACTAACCCTATCATAAATAGTATTAACCCCTAATCTGCCCTCCCTAACATCGCCGACACCTAACTTCAATTATTAACCCCTAATCTGCCGACCGAATCTCGCCGCTATTCTAATAAATGTATTAACCCCTAAAGCTAAGTCTAACCCTAACACTAACACCCCCCTAAGTTAAATATAATTTAAATCTAATGAAATTAATTAACTCTTATTATATAAATTATTCCTATTTAAAGCTAAATACTTACCTGTAAAATAAATCCTAATATAGCTACAATATAAATTATAATTATATTAGAGCTATTTTAGGATTTATATTTATTTTACAGGTAACTTTGTATTTATTTTAACCAGGTACAATAGCTATTAAATAGTTAAGAACTATTTAATAGCTAAAATAGTTAAAATAATTACAAATTTACCTGTAAAAGAAATCCTAACCTAAGTTAAAAATAAACCTAACACTAGACTATCAATAAATTAATTAAATAAACTACCTACAATTAACCTAACACTACACTATCAATAAATTAATTAAATACAATTGCTACAAATAAATACAATGAAATAAACTAACTAAAGTACAAAAAATAAAAAAGAACTAAGTTACAAAAAATAAAAAAAAATTTACAAACATAAGAAAAATATTACAACAATTTTAAACTAATTACACCTACTCTAAGCCCCCTAATAAAATAACAAAGCCCCCCAAAATAAAAAAATGCCCTACCCTATTCTAAATTACTAAAGTTCAAAGCTCTTTTACCTTACCAGCCCTGAACAGGGCCCTTTGTGGGGCATGCCCCAAGAAATTCAGCTCTTTTGCCTGTAAAAAAAAACATACAATACCCCCCCCCCCAACATTACAACCCACCACCCACATACCCCTAATCTAACCCAAACCCCCCTTAAATAAACCTAACACTAAGCCCCTGAAGATCATCCTACCTTGTCTTCACCATACCAGGTTCACCGATCGGTCCAGAAGAGATCCTCCGATGTCCTGATCCAAGCCCAAGCGGGGGGCTGAAGAGGTCCATGATCCGGCTGAAGTCTTCATCCAAGCGGGCCAGAAGAGGTCTTCCATCCGATTGAAGTCTTCATCCAAGCGGCATCCATCCGGAGCGAAGCGGCAGCATCCTGTAGACCTCCACCGCGGAACATCCATCCTGGCCGACGACTGAACGACGAATGACGGTTCCTTTAAATGACGTCACCCAAGATGGCGTCCCTCGAATTCCGATTGGCTGATAGGAATATTCTGATTGGCTGATGGAATCAGCCAATCAGAATCAAGTTCAATGCGATTGGCTGATCCGATCAGCCAATCAGATTGAGCTTGCATTCTATTGGCTGTTCCGATCAGCCAATAGAATGCGAGCTCAATCTGATTGGCTGATTGGATCAGCCAATCGGATTGAACTTGATTCTGATTGGCTGATTCCATCAGCCAATCAGAATATTCCTACCTTAATTCCGATTGGCTGATAGAATCCTATCAGCCAATCGGAATTCGAGGGACGCCATCTTGGGTGACGTCATTTAAAGGAACCGTCATTCGTCGTTCAGTCGTCGGCCAGGATGGATGTTCCGCGGTGGAGGTCTTCAGGATGCTGCCGCTTCGCTCCGGATGGATGCCGCTTGGATGAAGACTTCAATCGGATGGAAGACCTCTTCTGGCCCGCTTGGATGAAGACTTCAGCCGGGTCATGGACCTCTTCAGCCCCCCGCTTGGGCTTGGATCAGGACATCGGAGGAGCTCTTCTGGACCGATCGGTGAACCTGGTATGGTGAAGACAAGGTAGGATGATCTTCAGGGGCTTAGTGTTAGGTTTATTTAAGGGGGGTTTGGGTTAGATTAGGGGTATGTGGGTGGTGGGTTGTAATGTTGGGGGGGGGGTATTGTATGTTTTCTTTTACAGGCAAAAGAGCTGAATTTCTTGGGGCATGCCCCACAAAGGGCCCTGTTCAGGGCTGGTAAGGTAAAAGAGCTTTGAACTTTAGTAATTTAGAATAGGGTAGGGCATTTTTTTATTTTGGGGGGCTTTGTTATTTTATTAGGGGGCTTAGAGTAGGTGTAATTAGTTTAAAATTGTTGTAATATTTTTCTTATGTTTGTAAATATTTTTTTATTTTTTGTAACTTAGTTCTTTTTTATTTTTTGTACTTTAGCTAGTTTATTTAATTGTATTTATTTGTAGCAATTGTATTTAATTAATTTATTGATAGTGTAGTGTTAGGTTAATTGTAGGTAATTGTAGGTAGTTTATTTAATTAATTTATTGATAGTCTAGTGTTAGGTTTATTTGTAACTTAGGTTAGGATTTCTTTTACAGGTAAATTTGTAATTATTTTAACTATTTTAGCTATTAAATAGTTCTTAACTATTTAATAGCTATTGTACCTGGTTAAAATAAATACAAAGTTACCTGTAAAATAAATATAAATCCTAAAATAGCTCTAATATAATTATAATTTATATTGTAGCTATATTAGGATTTATTTTACAGGTAAGTATTTAGCTTTAAATAGGAATAATTTATTTAATAAGAGTTAATTAATTTCGTTAGATTTAAATTATATTTAACTTAGGGGGGTGTTAGTATTAGGGTTAGACTTAGCTTTAGGGGTTAATACATTTATTAGAATAGCGGCGAGATTCGGTCGGCAGATTAGGGGTTAATAATTGAAGTTAGGTGTCGGCGATGTTAGGGAGGGCAGATTAGGGGTTAATACTATTTATGATAGGGTTAGTGAGGCGGATTAGGGGTTAATAACTTTATTATAGTAGCGCTCAGGTCCGGTCGGCAGATTAGGGGTTAATAAGTGTAGGCAGGTGGAGGCGACGTTGTGGGGGCAGATTAGGGGTTAATAAATATAATATAGGGGTCGGCGATGTTAGGGCAGCAGATTAGGGGTACATAGGGATAATGTAAGTAGCGGCGGTTTACGGAGCGGCAGATTAGGGGTTAATAATAATATGCAGGGGTCAGCGATAGCGGGGGCGGCATATTAGGGGTTAATAAGTGTAAGGTTAGGGGTGTTTAGACTCGGGGTACATGTTAGAGTGTTAAGTGCAGACGTAGGAAGGGTTACCGCATAGCAAACAATGGGGCTGCGTTAGGAGCTGAACGCGGCTTTTTTGCAGGTGTTAGGTTTTTTTTCAGCTCAAACAGCCCCATTGTTTCCTATGGGGGAATCGTGCACGAGCACGTTTTTGAGGCTGGCCGCTTCCGTAAGCAACTCTGGTATCGAGAGTTGAAGCTGCGTTAAAAATGCTCTTTGCTCCTTTTTTGGAGCCTAACGCAGCCTTTATGTGGACTCTCGATACCAGAGTTATTTTTATGGTGCGGCCAGAAAAAAGCCGGCGTTAGTTTTTCGGGTCGTTACCGACAAAACTCCAAATCTAGGCCATAGTGTGCTATAATATCTTCTCTGTCTGTATAGTAATAAATAGCTGGGAAGATCTCACAGCTCTTGCTAATCTGTATGAATATGTAGCTTTTGTAGATGAAAACTGTAAAATAAATCAATCTGAGCTCATAAAACTGTAAGAGGGTTCATATGGGAATAATAATATAGGAGTAGAAAGTACTAAAAGCTGCTGGATGAGTTGTGGATAAGAGAATAGGGGGATAAGTAGTTGTATGATTTGAGGGTAGAAAATAAATGTGAATAAATAAGACAAAACTCTGCAATATATATGTCCTAGTAAGCATATACTCTGTTAGTTCTACCTTGGCTGAACCCATATTATGAAACAACGGGCAAGCTGCACTATAAGCAATCCGTGGTGTAAGCACATAACATTTCAAACATTCCATACAGACCAGAGTGTGACGTTGGTTACATAAATATCGTCTAGTTTCAGGCAAATTAAATACCCCATTTGGCACTCATATGTAGGTTAAATTAATAAAAAATAAAAAACAGCTTGGCTTGTCTAAATATATAATAAATATAGTAAAATGAAATTAGACCGGATGTAATGTTTACAGCATAGAGGACCCCTCAATTTTAACAACATGGAGGTAGCAGCAGTCACACTACGTCACTGAGTACTATAAAACATGAAAAACATCTCAGAGAAACTAAACAAGTAATATGAAAATCACTAACTATGAAACTGTAGTGGGGTAAATAGGTGCGAATATCAGGAGATTTAGGATTAGTTACCTGGCTGAAGGTATGAAACCTTGTCGCCATAAGTAACCGTACTGTTTCATCCTATACCCAACGGATTGTAAAGGCTGGCTCGTGGGTATCTAATCCAGAAAAGTCCACTTGTAGCATGCAAAAAGTTCCACTGATGAAGCTCTACAGCTGTCAGAGTCTTCTGGGCGCTTTAAAGACTCAGTCGATGGTAAGTTCACAGTGACGCTGAGCTGATGCATAGTAAAGTGCTTCAGGGTAAAACCTAACTGGAACCCACTTTCGACCGTGGGAAATATGGCGCTTGTCGATGAGAAGCAAGGTGTAGTCCCCGCAGTATCTCCAAGAGGAGTAGCTATGTGGTCGTCTCCATCTGGGTATTGAGGATAGTCGCTGCAGCAAATTTCCATGATCTCATTCTGTATAGTGGTTAGATTGCAATCAATGCTAAGGCTCGCAACTTCTTCATCGTCAGTGCTCTCTAAGTTAAATGCCGCCATGAGGGAGATGCGATGTCCGTCCAACTTGCGTGAGAGTAATTGCATTAAGGCTGTTATTGCTGATTCCATTGTGGGGAAGTGTATTCTTATCTTTTTGTAACCGATAGTAGACAATGATTTGCACTCCTTCTCAACATGTAAACCTCTCCGTACTCTGTTGCAACCGTTTTACCCAGCTTAATATGAGGCCGGGGGGGAGAGATGGTAAAATCGGGAGTTGGGCCGCAGCCAGGGGTCTCAGTTGTTTAGGATCACCAGCGGCATAGAAATGCAGTAAAAGTAGGATCCTTAGAGAACAATCCTCTTCTCCGAATGATATATAACAAATATATTAGAGGTGTAGTTCTGAAAGTTAGAGATAAATGTCCAAATGTTCAAAATAATATGGGAGCTACTAAGAGGCACTTCTGATCATGGCTGCGGCTAAGACACGCCCCCTTAAATAGGAATATTTTAATTAATAATATTAATATTAATTAGATTTATTTTAATAAGAATTTAGTTAGGGATGTTAGTTAGATAGGGTTATTATACTTAATATATATATATAATATAATAACGATATTAACTATATTAACCCTAATATAATTATGGTTAATATAGTTAATATATATAATATAATAACGTTATTAACTATATTAACCCTAATATTATTAGGGTTAATATAGCTGGCGGCTGTATAGGGGGATTAGATTAGGGGTTAATGTATTTAATATAGCTGGTGGCGGTATAGGGGGATTAGATTAGGGGTTAATTAATTTAATAGAGCTGGCGGCGGGGTAGGGGGATTAAATTAGGGGTTAATAATTTTAATATAGCTGGCGGCGGGGTAGGGGGATTAGATTAGGGGTTAATAATTTTAATATAGCTGGTGGCGGTGTAAGGGGCTCACATTAGGGGGTAGTTGATGTAGGTGGGGGCGGTGTAGGAGCTCACATTAGGGGGTAGTTAATGTAGGTGGCGGCGAGGTAGAAGCTCACATTAGGGGTAATATAGTTAATGTAGGTGGCGGCGGGGTCCGGGAGCGGCGGTTTAGGGGTTAATACATTTATTTTTAGGATAGTGAGGGGGGTATAGCGGATAGAGGGTTAGACGTGTTGGGCTATGTTTGGGAGGCATGTTAGACAGTACGGGAGATTTAATAATTTAGTCAGGTTTTGTAGGCGCCGGCAGTTTCTAAAGTGCCGTAAGTCACTGGCGACTCCAGAAATTTTTACTTACGCAGATTTCTGGACATCGCTGGTTTATCCGACTTACGGCACTTTAGCATCTGATGGCGCCGTATATAGGATAGCTCGAGTTGCGAGTTGAAACTACGGGGCGGAGTTGCGAGCTGAAACTACGGGCGGCGGGGGTTCCCTCGCTTAAGCCGCAAACTACGATCTTTATCGGATCGCGCCCCTGGACTCTGTCTAATCGCAATTGCCAAAGGCTCAATGGCCATGGTGAACAAGAGTGAGGATAGAGGGCACCCCTGCCGAGTCCCGTTACCAAGAGGGAAAGAATCAGAGCAGAAGCCTAGTCCTCTCACCCTGGCTGTTGGGTTAGAATATAGAGCTCCAATCGCAGTTTGGAAAACTTTCGGTATACCCATATGACTCATGGCTTCATTCATATATTCCCACCGGACTCTATCAAATGCTTTCTCAGCAACATACGATAGGGTCAATAGTGGCAGGCCTAATTGATGTGTCTGTAAATATATTCCGAAGCCTTCTCATTCTATCTGTCCCCTGTCTATGGATAGTAAAGCCCACTTGCTCCCTATGGATAATGTCAGGTAATAATTTACAAAGTATAGAAGCTAAGATTTTGGCGAACAGTTTAACATCTATGTTTATGAGTGATATGGGATAACTGGAGCACAGCTGGGGATCTTTACCTTCTTTTGGTATTGTGAGAATATTGGCCTCCAGAAACTCCGAAAGTAATGAGCCAGCATCAAAGGCTCTAATAAAGAGCCTCTGTAAGAAGGGGCTAGGATATTACCATAAGTTTTATAGAACAGGAGGGAGAATCCATCTGGGCCTGGGGTCTTATTAAATTTTTGTTGCTTAATTGCTGATTTAATTTCTGAAGTGGTAATGGGTTGCGATAAGTGTTCAACTTGAGCATGATCTAGTTTGGGAATTTTTAAAGATTCCAAGAACCCGGTGATACCTGACCGGTCAGCTAACTCTATATCTTTTTGATCTCCTATGTTGTATAAAGTGTTATAATAGGACTTAAACGCCTCACAGAACTCTTTCAGGGAATATACTACTTTGCCCGCTAATTAAAGCTTTTGAATTTGGAACGTGTTGAGTCTAGCCCTCAGCTTGTTTAACAAAAGTCTATCTGCCTGGTTTCCTTGGCAGTAAAATAATTGTTTATACCTTAGCACATTGTCTTGGATTCTTTGTATTTTTTTACCAGTGATTTCTGTGCGTAGTTCACCTATACGGGAAGCTAGTTTACTATTAGGATTGTCTTTATTTCTCCTGTTAAGTGTGGTCAGTCCACGGGTCATCATTACTTCTGGGATATTAACTCCTCCCCAACAGGAAGTTCAAGAGGATCACCCAGCAGAGCTGCTATATAGCTCCTCCCCTCTACGTCACACCCAGTCATTCTCTTGCACCCAACTAATAGATAGGATGTGTGAGAGGACTGTGGTGATTATACTTAGTTTTATACCTTCAATCAAAAGTTTGTTATTTTAAAACAGCACCGGAGTGTGTTGTTCCCTCTCAGGTAGAATTTGAAGAAGAATCTACCTGAGTTTTTGTATGATTTTAGCCGGCGTAGTTAAGATCATCTTGCTGTTCTCGGCCATCTGAGGAGTGAGGTAAACTTCAGATCAGGGGACAGCGGGCAGGTTAACCTGCAAAGAGGTATGTAGCAGCATATTATTTTCTGAGAATGGAATTGACTGAGAAAATACTGCCAATACCGATATAATGTAAGTTCAGCCTTAAATGCAGTAGTAGCAACTGGTATCAGGCTGTCATGTATGTATATTTACACTTCAGTATTCTGGGGAATGGCACTTCACTGGGATAATACTGTATGCATAAGACTTTAGCCTAACTTGCAGTGGGAACGACTAGCAACAGGCTTTCTAATGACATTTCATTTATTGATGTTAAACGTTTTTGCTGGCATGTTAAATCGTTTAATTATCTGAGGTACTGGGTGAAAAATTGTTTTGGGCACTGTTTTTTTCCACTTGGCGGTCGTTTTATTTAATTTAAGACAGTTTACTGATCTCCCTCACTGTTGTGTGTGAGGGGGAGGGGCCTATTTTGGCGCTTTTGCTACGCATCAGAAAATTCAGTCACAAGTCTGTTTTCTTCCCTGCATGATCCGGTTCGTCTCTACAGAGCTCAAGGGTCTTCAAAGTTAGTTTGAGGGAGGTAATCACTCACAGCAGACCTGTGAGATTGTGCTTTGACTGTGATAAAAAACGTTTATATTCTGTACATTTTTTCTGCTATTCAGGGTTAGTTATCCATTACTAATGGGGGCAATCCTTTGCTAAAATTGTGTTTTTACCGGAAAGAATTTGATGTTATAGTTTCTCCGGTTTATTGTTACTCAACTGTCATAACTTTTTTTCTGTGCTTCTTAAAGGCACAGTACGTTTTTTCATATTATTTGTCAATTGAGTTGA
Source organism: Bombina bombina (assembly GCF_027579735.1). Classification (NCBI taxonomy): domain Eukaryota; kingdom Metazoa; phylum Chordata; class Amphibia; order Anura; family Bombinatoridae; genus Bombina; species Bombina bombina. The sequence continues at coordinate 414,901,387 of NC_069504.1, forward strand.
AAAGTATTTCCAAGTTTGCTAGTTTAATTGCTAGTGTGTTAAACATGTCTGACTCAGAGGAATATCTCTGTGCTATATGTGCTAAAGCCAAAGTGGAGCCCAATAGAAATTTATGTACTAATTGCATTGATGCTACTTTAAATAAAAGTCAATCTGTACAAATTGAACATCATTCACCTAACAACGAGGGGAGAGTTATGCCGACTAACTCGCCTCACGTGTCAGTACCTGCATCTCCCGCTCGGGAGGTGCGTGATATTGTAGCGCCGAGTACATCAGGGCGGCCATTACAAATCACATTACAGGATATGGCTAATGTTATGACTGAAATTTTGTCTAAATTACCAGAACTTAGAGGTAAGCGTGATCACTCTGGGGTGAGAACAGAGTGCGCTGTTAATAATAGGGCCATGTCTGATACTGCGTCACAGTATGCAGAACATGAGGACGGAGAGCTTCAATCTGCAGGTGATGGTTCTGATCCCAATAGAATGGATTCAGACATTTCTAATTTTAAGTTTAAGCTCGAAAACCTCCGTGTACTGTTAGGGGAGGTATTAGCAGCTCTGAATGATTGTAACACCGTTGCAATCCCAGAGAAATGATGTAGGCTGGATAGATACTATGCGGTACCGGCGAGTACTGACGTATTTCCTATACCTAAGAGGCTTACACAGATAATTACTAAGGAGTGGGATAGGCCCGGTGTACCCTTTTCCCCCCCTCCTGTGTTTAGAAAAATGTTTCCAATAGACGCCACCACACGGGACTTATGGCAGACGGTCCCTAAGGGCGTACCACTATCCCGGTGGAGGATAGCTGTGCCTTTTCAGATCCAATGGATAAAAAATTAGAGGGTTACCTTAAGAAAATGTTTGTTCAACAAGGTTTTATATTGCAACCCCTTGCATGTATTGCGTCTGTCACGGCCGCGGCCGCTTTTTGGTCCGAGTCCCTGGAAGAGACTCTTGACTCAGTAACTATAGATGAGATTTCAAGCAAGCTTAAAACACTTAAGCTAGCTAATTCATTTGTTTCAGATGCCGTAGTACATTTAACCAAACTTACGGCTAAGAATTCCGGATTCGCCATTCAGGTACGCAGAGCACTGTGGCTAAAATCCTGGTCAGCTGACATTACTTCTAAATCTAAATTACTTAACATACCTTTCAAAGGGCAGACCTTATTCGGGCCCGGTTTGAAAGAAATTATCGCTGACATTACAGGAGGTAAAGGCCATGCCCTGCCTCAAGACAGAGCCAAACCTAAGGCTAGACAGTCTAATTTTCGTTCCTTTCGTAATTTCAAGGCAGGAGCAGCATCAACTTCCTCTGCTCCAAAACAGGAAGGAGCTGTTGCTCGCTACAGACAAGGCTGTCAACAAACCAAATAAAGAAAGAGGCGTTTCTATGCTGTGTACAAGATCTTTTACTAATGGGAGTGATCCATCCGGTTCCGCAGTCGGAACATGGACAGGGGTTTTACTCAAATCTGTTTGTGGTTCCCAAAAAAGAGGGAACCTTCAGGCCAATCTTGGATTTAAAGATCCTAAACAAATTCCTAAGAGTTCCATCGTTCAAAATGGAAACTATTCGGACAATCCTACCCATGATCCAAAAGGGTCAGTACATGACCACAGTGGATTTAAAGGATGCTTACCTTCACATACCGATTCCCAAAGATCATTACCGGTATCTAAGGTTTGCCTTCCTAGACAGGCATTACCAGTTTGTAGCTCTTCCATTCGGATTGGCTACGGCTCCAAGAATCTTCACAAAGGTTCTGTCTGCTCTTCTGGCGGTACTAAGACCGCGAGGAATTTCGGTAGCTCCGTACCTAGACGACATTCTGATACAAGCTTCAAGCTTTCAAACTGCCAAGTCTCATACAGAGTTAGTTCTGGCATTTCTAAGGTTGCATGGATGGAAGGTGAACGAAAAGAAGAGTTCTCTCTTTCCACTCACAAGAGTTCCCTTCTTGGGGACTCTTATAGATTCTGTAGAAATGAAGATCTACCTGACAGAAGACAGGTTAACAAAGCTTCAAAATGCATGCCGTGTCCTTCATTCCATTCAACACCCGTCAGTGGCTCAATGTATGGAGGTGATCGGCTTAATGGTAGCGGCAATGGACATAGTACCCTTTGCACGCCTACATCTCAGACCGCTGCAATTGTGCATGCTAAGTCAGTGGAATGGGGATTACTCAGATTTGTCCCCTACTCTGAATCTGGATCAAGAGACCAGAAATTCTCTTCTATGGTGGCTTTCTCGGCCACATCTGTCCAGGGGGATGCCATTCAGCAGGCCAGATTGGACAATTGTAACAACAGACGCCAGCCTACTAGGTTGGGGCGCTGTCTGGAATTCTCTGAAGGCTCAGGGATCATGGACTCAGGAGGAGAGTCTCCTGCCAATAAACATTCTGGAATTGAGAGCAGTTCTCAATGCCCTTCTGGCTTGGCCCCAGTTAACAACTCGGGGGTTCATCAGGTTTCAGTCGGACAACATCACGACTGTAGCTTACATCAACCATCAAGGGGGGACAAGAAGCTCCCTAGCGATGATGGAAGTATCAAAGATAATTCGCTGGGCAGAGTCTCACTCTTGCCACCTGTCAGCAATCCACATCCCGGGAGTGGAGAACTGGGAGGCGGATTTCCTAAGTCGTCAGACTTTTCATCCGGGGGAGTGGGAACTTCATCCGGAGGTCTTTGCCCAAATACTTCGACGTTGGGGCAAACCAGAGATAGATCTCATGGCGTCTCGACAGAACGCCAAGCTTCCTTGTTACGGGTCCAGATCCAGGGATCCGGGAGCGGTCCTGATAGATGCCTTGACAGCACCTTGGACCTTCGGGATGGCTTATGTGTTTCCACCCTTCCCGATGCTTCCTCGATTGATTGCCAGAATCAAACAGGAGAGAGCATCGGTGATTCTAATAGCGCCTGGTATGCAGATCTAGTGGACATGTCATCCTGTCCACCTTGGTCTCTGCCTCTGAGACAGGACCTTCTGATCCAGGGTCCCTTCAAACATCAAAATCTAATTTCTCTGAAGCTGACTGCTTGGAAATTGAACGCTTGATTTTATCAAAACGTGTTTTTTCTGAGTCAGTAATTGATACCTTAATACAGGCTAGGAAGCCTGTTACCAGAAAGATTTACCATAAAATATGGCGTAAATACTTATATTGGTGCGAATCCAAAAGTTACTCATGGAGTAAGGTTAGGATTCCTAGGATATTGTCTTTTCTACAAGAATGTTTAGAAAAGGGTTTATCCGCTAGTTCCTTAAAGGGACAGATTTCAGCTCTGTCCATTCTTTTACACAAACGTCTGTCAGAGGTTCCAGACGTTCAGGCTTTTTGTCAGGCTTTGGCCAGGATTAAGCCTGTGTTTAAAACTGTTGCTCCATCATGGAGTTTGAACTTAGTTCTTAATGTTTTACAGGGTGTTCCGTTTGAACCCCTTCATTCCATTGATATCAAATTGTTATCTTGGAAAGTTCTGTTTTTAATGGCTATTTCCTCGGCTCGAAGAGTCTCTGAGTTATCTGCCTTACATTGTGATTCTCCTTATCTGATCTTTCATTCAGACAAGGTAGTTCTGCGTACTAAACCTGGGTTTTTACCTAAGGTGGTCACTAACAGGAATATCAATCAAGAGATTGTTGTTCCATCTTTGTGTCCTAATCCTTCTTCGAAGAAGGAACGTCTTCTACACAATCTAGATGTAGTCCGTGCCCTGAAATTTTATCTACAGGCAACTAAGGATTTTCGACAAACGTCTTCCCTGTTTGTCGTTTATTCTGGTCAGAGGAGAGGTCAAAAAGCTTCTGCTACCTCTCTCTCTTTTTGGCTTCGTAGCATAATACGTTTAGCTTATGAGACTGCTGGACAGCAGCCTCCTGAAAGAATTACAGCTCATTCTACTAGAGCTGTGGCTTCCACTTGGGCCTTTAAGAATGAGGCTTCTGTTGAACAGATTTGCAAGGTTGCAACTTGGTCTTCTCTTCATACTTTTTCCAAATTTTCCAAAATTTCCGCTTCTTCGGAGGCTGTTTTTGGGAGAAAGGTTCTTCAGGCAGTGGTTCCTTCCGTATAAAGAGCCTGCCTGTCCCTCCCGTCATCCGTGTACTTTAGCTTTGGTATTGGTATCCCAGAAGTAATGATGACCCGTGGACTGACCACACTTAACAGGAGAAAACATAATTTATGCTTACCTGATAAATTCCTTTCTCCTGTAGTGTGGTCAGTCCACGGCCCGCCCTGTTTTTATGGCAGGTCTAAATTTTTAAATTATACTCCAGTCACCACTGCACCCTTTGGCTTCTCCTTTCTCGTTGGTTCTCGGTCGAATGACTGGGTGTGACGTAGAGGGGAGGAGCTATATAGCAGCTCTGCTGGTTGATCCTCTTGCACTTCCTGTTGGGGAGGAGTAATATCCCAGAAGTAATGATGACCCGTGGACTGACCACACTACAGGAGAAAGGAATTTATCAGGTAAGCATAAATTATGTTTTTCCTTTTATAAAGTCTTCAGTTCTCTGAAAAGCTGTGCTAGAGTCGCCCCTCCCCCATCCCGTCGTAGTTGTGCTGCTCTCTTCAACAGAGTCCCTCTCATATAGGTCTTCATAGAGGCCCAAAGTATATTGTCACTTATCTGTCCAGTATCGTTAAGAGTGAACAATTCCTGTAGGTCTGTGGCAGTCTGCGCTAACCATGGGTTCATAATTAGGTAATCTGCTAGTCTCCAGGCCCTGCTAGCTCCATTTTGGGGAGAAAGGCATAGTTTAATTGTCACTATGTCATGATTTGACCATGGGCACACTGAGATATGTGCTTTATTTACACACTTTTTAAAGCAGCTGTATCACTTTAAATAATAATCATTTCTGACCTCTGTGTATTTTCTGCTGCAAAATAACTTTTTAAAATCCTTTTTATCAGTGTGCTTTTGTGGGTTTGGGAGTTGCTGTACTTAGTTACTGTGTACCTTACTTTGCTATAATTCACTTTTATTACACTCTACCTCCCTACCATTCCCCTGATACTTTTCCTATTATGGATTTAACTGGGACAGCTTTCGGTCCTGGACCATTATCTCAGGGTTTAAGAGCAGATCTATGGACCATGTTTGTCTTCCTTCTGTGTGTGTTATGAACAAAATAGTCAATGTATTACGTACCCCTATAGATAAGCTTTTACCAGAGTCCCTTGGGTTTGGTGAGCTGTCTAGTTTCCCTATGAGATACCAGATTTCCATGGTGTCCCAGTACTTCCTGGACCAAGCCTTAACAGACTAAGCAGTCCACATAAAGGTTCATCCCCCACTTCAGGTGCTATTTCTGGGGGGGGGGGGGGGGTGCAGATTGAGATGTTTTCAGGGAGTTTGGGCAAAATCCTTATCAGATCCCTGGATACTGTATATAATTTACAAGGGATACAAAATCAGTATTTGATCCTGGTCTCCCAGCAAGAGAGTCTCTTGCATATTATACAACTCTCTCAAACCATTAACCTTCCTATCTTGCGTGGAGGGCATGGGATTGATTGTTTCAGTTCCTCTAAAAGAACAGGAAAAGGGGTTCTACACCATTCTGTTTCCAAGAGGGAGGTACATTTTCAGCCCATTGTGGATCTTAAAACTTTAAAAGGTTTACATCTTGATAGGTAGGAACCTTTAAAAATCCATTTGGGCTGTTCTCCCAATAGTGCAGGAGGGTCAATTCATGTCCCATGTCTGATAGACCTCATGTCTTTGCACTTCAACCACAAGTTACCCCACTTTTGCCCAAGAGCACAGGACCCACAGGCAGATCTAGTTACCCCTTAGTAGTTATGTGGTCATTCAGGCTGATGTGCATATTTCTTTTCTTTGTAGTGTTATCCATATTGATATCTAGAATCAAACAGGATCGAGTATCTGATTATTCTGGCTTGGCCTCACAGAACTTGGTTCGCTGACCTAGTTCGGATGTCTTCTTTCCCATCATGGCTCTTTCCTCTCAGACAAAACCTGTTTTCTCCAACATTGGTGTGTCCGGTCCACGGCGTCATCCTTACTTGTGGGAAATATCTCTTCCCCAACAGGAAATGGCAAAGAGTCCCAGCAAAGCTGTCCATATAGTCCCTCCTAGGCTCCGCCCACCCCAGTCATTCTCTTTGCCGTTGCACAGGCAACATCTCCACGGAGATGGTTAAGAGTATGTGGTGTTTAGTTGTAGTTTTTTAATTCTACTATCAAGAGTTTGTTATTTTAAAATAGTGCTGGTATGTACTATTTACTCTGAAACAGAAAAAGATGAAGAGTTCTGTTTGTGAGAGGAAGATGATTTTAGCAGACAGTAACTAAAATCGTTTGCTGTTTCCACATAGGACTGTTGAGATGAAGTAACTTCAGTTGGGGGAAACAGTTAGCAGACTTTTCTGCTTAAGGTATGACTAGCCATATTTCTAACAAGACTGTGTAATGCTGGAAGGCTGTCATTTCCCCTCATGGGGACCGGTAAGCCATTTTCTTAGTCTCAAACAGAATAAAGGGCTTAATATGGGCTATAAAACTGGTAGACACTTTTATGGGCAAAATCGATTGCTTTATTTGGGCATTTTATACATGTTTATGCTTGTAATTCACACTTATAAGCTTGGGGAACGTTTTTTTACGTCAGGCACTGTGTTAGACACCTTTCCAGTCAGGAAGGGCCTTCCCAGTTGTAGGCTGAGCCTCATTTTCGCGCCATTAATGCACAGTTACTTTTGAGAGCAAGACATGCAGATGCATGTGTGAGGATCTGAAAGTAGTTGGAAAAGTTCCTAGAAGGCTTCATCTGGTATCGTATTCCCCCCTGGGTTTGGTAAAGTCGCAGCAAAGGCTGTAGCTGGGACTGTAGAGGGGTTAAAACTGTAACCGGCTCCGGTTTCTTTATTTTAAGGGTTAAAGCTCTGAAAATTGATGTGCAATACTTTGAATGCTTTAAGACACTGTGGTGAAAATTTGGTAAATTTTGAACAATTCCTTCATACTTTTTCACATATTCAGTAATAAAGTGTGCACTGTTTAAAATTTAAAGAGACAGTAACGGTTTTGTTTTAAAACGGTTTTTGTACTTTTTTGACAAGTTTAAGCCTGTTTAACATGTCTGCACCTTCAGATAAGCTATGTTCTATATGTTTGAAGATCAATGTGTGTCCCCCTTCAAAATTGTGTGATAATTGTGCCATAGCGTCCAAACAAAGTAAGGACAGTATTGCCACAGATAGTAAAGTTGCCCAAGATGATTCATCAGATGAAGGGAGTAGACATAGTTCTACATCATCTCCTTCTGTGTCTACACCAGTTTTGCCCACGCAGGAGGCCCCTAGTACTTCTAGCGCGCCAATGCTTATTACTATGCAACAATTAACGGCAGTAATGGATAACTCCATAGCAAATATTTTATCCAAAATGCCTGCATATCAGAGAAAGCGTGATTGCTCTGTTTTAAACACTGTAGAGCAGAAGGGCGCTGATGATAATTGCTCTGTCATACCCTCACACCAATCTGAAGGGGTCATGAGGGAGGTTTTGTCGGATGGGGAAATTTCAGATTCAGGTAAAATTTCTCAACAAGCAGAACCTGATGTTGTGACATTTAAATTTAAATTAGAGCATCTCCGCGCACTGCTTAAGGAGGTGGTATCTACTCTGGATGATTGTGACAACCTGGTCATTCCAGAAAAATTATGCAAGATGGACAAGTTTCTAGAGGTTCCGGTGCACCCTGACGCTTTTCCTATACCCAAGCGGGTGGCGGATATAGTGAATAAGGAGTGGGAGAAGCCCGGCATACCTTTTGTCCCCCCTCCTATATTTAAGAAATTATTTTCTATGGTCGTCCCCAGAAAGGACTTATGGCAGACAGTCCCTAAGGTCGAGGGGGCAGTTTCTACTTTAAACAAGCGCACTACTATTCCTATCGAGGATAATTGTGCTTTCAAAGATCCTATGGATAAAAAATTGGAGGGTTTGTTTAAAAAGATTTTTGTACAGCAAGGTTACCTCTTGCAACCCATTTCGTGCATTGTTCCTGTCACTACAGCAGCGTGGTTCTGGTTCGAGGAACTAGAAAAGTCGCTCAGTAGAGAGACTCCGTATGAGGAGGTTATGGACAGAGTTCACGCTCTCAAGTTGGCTAATTCTTTTATTTTAGATGCCACTTTGCAACTAGCTAGATTAGCGGCGAAAAATTCAGGGTTTGCAATTGTGGCGCCCAGAGCACTTTGGCTAAAGTCTTGGTCAGCGGATGTATCTTCCAAGACAAAATTACTTAATATCCCCTTCAAGGGTAAGACTCTCTTTGGGCCAGAGATTATTTCAGACATCACTGGGGGAAAGGGCCATGCCCTCCCACAAGATAGGCCTTTCAAAGCCAAGAATAAGTCTAATTTTCGTTCCTTTCGCAATTTCAGGAACGGACCGGCCTCTAACTCTGCATCCTCTAAACAAGAGGGTAATGCCTCTCAATCCAAAGCAGCCTGGAAACCGACGCAAGGCTGGAACAAGGGTAAGCAGGCCAAGAAGCCTGCTGCTGCTACCAAAACAGCATGAAGGAGTAGCCCCCGATCCGGGACCGGATCTAGAAGGGGGCAGACTCTCTCTGTTTGCTCAGGCTTGGGCAAGAGATGTTCAGGATCCCTGGACACTAGAAATAGTTTCTCAGGGTTATCTTCTGGAATTCAAGGAACTACCCCCAAGGGGAAGGTTCCACATGTCTCACTTATCCTCAAACCAAATAAAGAGACAGGCATTCTTACATTGTGTAGAAGACCTGTTAAAGATGGGAGTGATACACCCAGTTCCAACGGCGGAACAAGGAATGTGATTTTACTCAAATCTGTTTGTAGTTCCCAAAAAAGAGGGAACTTTCAGACCAATTCTGGATTTAAAGATCCTAAACAAATTTCTCAGAGTACCATAGTTCAAAATGGAAACCATTCGAACGATTCTACCCACCATCCAAGAAGGTCAATTTATGACTACCGTGGATCTAAAGGATGCGTATCTACATATTCCTATCCACAGAGAACATCATCAGTTCCTAAGGTTTGCCTTTCTGGACAAACATTACCAGTTTGTGGCCCTCCCATTCGGGTTAGCCACTGCTCCAAGGATTTTCACAAAGGTACTCAGATCCCTTCTAGCGGTTCTAAGACCAAGGGGCATTGCAGTAGTACCGTACTTGGACGACATTCTAATACAAGCGTCGTCTCTTTCAAAGGCAAAGGCTCACACAGACATCGTTCTGGCCTTTCTCAGATCTCACGGATGGAAGGTGAACATAGAAAAAAGTTCCCTGTCTCCGTCGACAAGAGTTCCCTTCTTGGGAACAATAATAGATTCTTTAGAAATGAGGATTTTCCTGACAGAAGTCAGAAAGTCAAAACTTCTAAACGCTTGTCAAGTTCTTCATTCTATTCCTCGTCCTTCCGTAGCTCAGTGCATGGAAGTAGTAGGATTGATGGTTGCAGCAATGGACATAGTTCCTTTTGCGCGAATTCATCTAAGACCATTACAACTGTGCATGCTGAAACAGTGGAATGGGGACTATACAGACTTGTCTCCAGTGATTCAAGTAGATCAGAAGACCAGAGACTCACTCCGTTGGTGGCTAACCCTGGACCACCTGTCCCAGGGAATGAGCTTCCGCAGACCAGAGTGGGTCATCGTCACGACCGACGCCAGTCTAGTGGGCTGGGGCGCGGTCTGGAAATCCCTGAAGGCTCAGGGACTATGGTCTCGGGAAGAGTCTCTTCTCCCGATAAACATTCTGGAACTGAGAGCGATATTCAATGCTCTCAGGGCTTGGCCTCAACTAGCAAAGGCCAGATTCATAAGATTCCAATCAGACAACATGACGACTGTTGCTTATATCAATCATCAGGGGGGAACAAGGAGTTCCCTGGCGATGAAAGAAGTGGCCAAAATAATAAAATGGGCAGAGGATCACTCCTGCCACCTATCTGCGATCCACATCCCAGGTGTGGAAAACTGGGAGGCGGATTATCTGAGTCGTCAGACATTCCATCCGGGGGAGTGGGAACTCCACCCGGAGATCTTTGCCCAGTTGACTCAATTATGGGGCATTCCAGATATGGATCTGATGGCGTCTCGTCAGAACTTCAAGGTTCCTTGCTACGGGTCCAGATCCAGGGATCCCAAGGCGACTCTAGTGGATGCACTAGTAGCGCCTTGGACCTTCAACCTAGCCTATGTGTTTCCACCGTTTCCTCTCATTCCCAGGCTGGTAGCCAGGATCAAGCAGGAGAGGGCCTCGGTGATCTTGATAGCTCCTGCGTTGCCACGCCGGACTTGGTATGCAGACCTGGTGAATATGTCATCGGCTCCACCATGGAAGCTACCTTTGAGACAGGATCTTCTAGTACAAGGTCCATTCGAACATCCAAATCTAGTTTCCCTCCAGCTGACGGCTTGGAAATTGAACGCTTGATTCTATCAAAGCGTGGGTTTTCAGATTCTGTGATAGATACTCTAGTTCAAGCCAGAAAACCGGTAACTAAAAAAATTTACCATAAAATATGGAAAAGATATATCTGCTTGTGTGAATCCAAGGGATTCTTATGGAATAAGATCAAAATCCCTAAGATCCTTTCCTTTCTACAAGTGTTCTCTAAAGGGACAGATTTCTGCTTTATCTGTCTTATTACACAAACGACTGGCAGCTGTGCCAGATGTTCAAGCATTTGTTCAGGCTCTGGTTAGGATCAAGCCTGTTTACAGACCTTTGACTCCTCCCTGGAGTTTAAATCTAGTTCTTTCAGTTCTTCAAGGGGTTCCATTTGAACCTCTACATTCCATAGATATTAAGTTGTTATCTTGGAAAGTTTTGTTTTTGGTTGCTATTTCTTCTGCTAGAAGAGTTTCTGAGTTATCTGCTCTGCAGTGTTCTCCGCCCTATCTGATGTTCCATGCAGATAAGTTTTTTTTGCGTACTAAGCCTGGTTTTCTTCCAAAGGTTGTTTCTAACAAAAATATTAACCAGGAGATAGTTGTTCCTTCTTTGTGTCCGAATCCAGTTTCAAAGAAGGAACGTTTGCTCTAAAATTCTATTTAGAAGCTACAAAAGAGTTCAGACAAACTTCTTCTCTGTTTGTCGTCTATTCTGGTAAAAGGAGAGGTCAAAAAGCGACTTCTACCTCTTTCTTTTTGGCTTAAAAGCATCATCCGATTGGCTTACGAGACTGCCGGACGGCAACCTCCAGAAAGAATCACAGCTCACTCCACTAGGGCTGTGGCTTCCACATGGGCCTTCAAGAACGAGGCTTCTGTTGATCAGATATGTAAGGCAGCGACTTGGTCTTCACTGCACACTTTTGCCAAATTTTACAAATTTGATACTTTTGCTTCTTCAGAGGCTATTTTTGGGAGAAAGGTTTTGCAAGCCGTGGTGCCTTCTGTTTAGGTAACCTGATTTGCTCCCTCCCTTCATCCGTGTCCTAAAGCTTTGGTATTGGTTCCCACAAGTAAGGATGAAGCCGTGGACCGGACACACCAATGTTGGAGAAAACAGAATTTATGCTTACCTGATAAATTACTTTCTCCAACGGTGTGTCCGGTCCACGGACCGCCCTGGTTTTTTAATCAGGTTTGTTGAATTATTTTCTCTAACTACAGTCACCACGGCACCCTATAGTTTCTCCTGTTTTTTTCCTCCTGTCCGTCGGTCGAATGACTGGGGTGGGCGGAGCCTAGGAGGGACTATATGGACAGCTTTGCTGGGACTCTTTGCCATTTCCTGTTGGGGAAGAGATATTTCCCACAAGTAAGGATGACGCCGTGGACCGGACACACCAATGTTGGAGAAAGTAATTTATCAGGTAAGCATAAATTCTGTTGTCATTAGGACTTGCAAACTCTGATTTTGACAGCATGGTGGTTGAATACCAAAGTCTTATCAACAGAGGGTTCTTTGTTAATGTTATTGAGACCCCTAAATCAAGTTAAAAAAGCATGTAACATACAAGGTGTGGAAGACATATTTTGCACAGTTTGCTTCAAGAGGATACTGGTGCAATTCCTAGTTCTCCGAAAGATCAGAATTTTGCTTTATTTGTTCTGTATCATAGGAAGATTCTTAAGATTCCTAAAATACAGACCTTTGTTGAGACTCTAATTTGCCTGAAGCTGGTGATTCATCTGACTACTCCAACTTGGAGTGTCAGCTTAGTGCTTATGGTTCTTTAAGCCCCTCTCCCTTTTGAGCCTATACATGTGTTAGACCTGCAGTTTCTCTCTTGGAAGGTTTTTCTTTTGTTTCCTCTGCTAGAAGAGTTTCTGAGGTTTCTTGTAAACCTCTTTTCTTCATCTTCTATCAGGATATGGCAGTTTTGTGAAGTTTATTTCTTCTTGCATAAGGTTGTTTCCTCAGAAAATTCTAAGGAGTGTCTCCTGCACAATCTGTCCTTAAATCCTATTAATGCTGGCTGTTTCCCCTCAAATGAAACCATACATAAAGGCACCACAATCATGCATAAGCTTCCAAAATAATACCAATACTAAAAATAATTTAGATAAAATACACTCACAAGTATAAAGCACCTAGCTGCAAGGTGCTAAAAATTGTGTGCTGGGAGTTTCCTACAAGGAGACAGGATGCATAAACAACAACATCAAATGTAAAATAAGGATAAAAATTGACTACTCCCACTAACAACAAGGGCATCTTATAATCTTAAAGTTTTTTTTAATTAACTTTTCAGAGCTCTCTTAACAGTTTTACCATAACGCAGTCTGCTTACATACTCATTATCCATGATCAATGGGACCTTAATTAAAATGCTTAGAATTAATCCAACAATACTCACAAATACCATTAGTAAATGCTTAGTTGCAACTATATTAAATATTTATATGTAAAAGGTATAGCGCATTTAAAAGGATTGTAAAATATTCTAAATTCACTTACAAACATAGGATAGCCTTCAGCTTGTATGACATCACATCCTCTCTTGATCAAGTTACTAGCAATCATATGGTCACTCATATTCTGATACCAAAGGAAAGCACTAACAATTGGGCATTTAAAAAAAAAGGGATAAAGTTACAAAAAAGAGGTACCATTATAGCCTTTAGAATATTAAAAATGTATACACTATACATACAAAAATTGACTTCTGAAAAACTCATTTAAATATTAAAAATACAATTCTCACAAACTAAGCTCCAAAACACAAAATTCTTAAAACCACATCCAATATTCCCAAACTGTCTCCCATACAAGTAATTGTCAAGCCTGGTGCTGCTTAACTTTGCAGATAAGATTGGATTGGGTGCACTTAGAAGTTAACACATAGACAATAGGGTAATTATCTTATTTTATAACTAAAGTGCTATAACACTTACCATTATAAGAACTGTTCGTTGGGTGCTTTATTAAAAATAACTGTTGGGAGTTTCACACCAAGATGCACAATTGCAAGCATTATCTGGAGTGGTGTTAAAGGGACACTCAACCAAAATTAAACTTTCATTATTCAGATAGAGCATGCCATTTTAAACAGCTTTCCAATTTACTTCCATTAACTAAATGTGCACAGTCTTTTTATATTTAAACTTTTTGAGTCATCAGCTCCTACTGAGCATGTGCAAAAATAAGTGTGTATGCATTTGTGAATGGCTGATGGCTGTCACATGGTACGTGTAATCATTTGTGATTGGCTGATGGCTGTCACATGGTATGGGGGAGTGGAAGAAGACATAACTTTTAAAATTGTAAGAAAAAAATCTACTACTCATTTGAAGCTCAGACTAAGTGCTATTGTATTGTCTTGTTATCTTGCATGTGTTGATTATGCAAATCTACTGTGTTGACTGGTCCTTTAAGCATGACACCACTGAACTCTGGAGCAGTGGAAACCTGTTCTTTGGAGTAGTGAATCACCATTCTTTATCTGGCAGTCTGGTTTTTCAATGTTTGTTCTAGGCCCCTTAGTTCCAGTGAAGACTCATTTTACTGCTACAAGATTAATTAGAACGCCAACTGAGAGCCAGACCTTCTCGTCCACAATCAGTACCCACTGTTGTCCACAGAACATTTTGCCAGCAGGTTGGCATAACATCTGGATCAATTTAATATTACATTTTATTTTATACATCATAGGATTATTTGGGTACATTTTTAAATACGTTGTTTTTTTTTAAATGTTTATGGATGGACTATACAATTTTTTGAATATCATGCATGATATAAGGGTAATTTTTTTTTAATTCTGCATCAATCTTTTAGATTTGTTATATTATAAATTAATATATGAAACGGTGTTAATATAATTTTATATGTATGATAAATTGATTTGATGCTGTCTGATTAAGCCGATCAGGCGGACACATATTGCCCTGTTTTGTGTTTCATTTACAAGTTAATAGGACTGCTTGTTTGTGTTGCTTATATAAGGTGTTTGGCACAGAGTATTGTGGTATATAATTTTGACATTATAACATAGCCTGGTGGGGGCAGTATAACACTAATATTACATTTTCTGTAAAAAAATAACTGCATAATTGACATTTATTTAATCATAGTTTGTGTAATAAATATTGATAGATTTTAATATTAGCTAAAATTTTAGCTGGGTAGTTAGTTAAATCAACCAGGTGGTGCACTTATTAAAAAGGTCTAAGGTCAATGTCTGGAATTAATATATCTTTATTGGAGTATATTTAGATAAGGACACATAATCAAAGTTGCTATTCTCATTATTATTTTCATAATCCTTTAAGAAGAACAGATATAAGGTTGTCCCGTCTTTTATAAACACCTTTGTCTCTTGGTAAATATGCACCTCTAGTTTTTCCAATCATTATTGCCTTTGTATAAAACCAAACATTCAGCAGAGTGAGATCCACTTTAGTGTGATAAATCTCAGCTTCATCTTTTATCAATCATCATTCTTTGTTATATTATTTCTAATATTTTTTTTGCAAAAATTACAAATATATTTTTCTGTTCTCTTCATTATTAATCTCTTTTGGATGGATCAATGCTAATTTTCAACAATGGGGATGTTTGATTTTTAGACTTTTCAACACTATTCTACAAATGATTAAGCAAACTAAAAATTGGTATTAACAAATTTTTCAGTATGATGTACTGAAGTCACAAGAGAGGATTGCTCTATTGATTGTTTTACACCTATATGGGATAGTAGCATTCCTGGACAAAAATAAGACATTTGTCTACAACAAAATATGAGATCATATTTGGATTGTTCCATTTGCCCCTTTCCATGTAAGTGTCAATCACATATGGTATCGCAAGTCCTTTTAGAATTGGCTCTACAGTATGTCTAGATTCTTGTATTTATGTTTGTTTGCCATTTTTGCCATTTGTATTTGCATATAGTTATATTATCATTGTTGTGATGTATCTATTTTATGTTATTAAAAGTATGTATCCCCCTTTATCTTTTGTGTTCTGTTTAGCATTGCAGGAGTTAAATGGGAGTTTCTTTCCTAAGATATGGTGAGTCCACAACATCATCAATTACTGTTGGGAATATCACTCCTGGCCAGCAGGAGGAGGCAAACAGCACCACAGGTAAACTGTAAAATATCACTTCCCTTCCCACAAACCCCAGTCATTCTCTTTGCCTTGGTGCATGGAGGAGGTGTCTGGAGAAAATTGGATTTATTTTGCTACAAGCAAGATTTTAACTACTTTGAAAGCCAGAGTAGGTTACTCTGTTCTTTCTCCTTTTTCAAGGATTAAGTCTAGCTGTACTCCACGTTAGTCTCAGTAGGTCGGTGGTGGCTTTAAAGCAGTTAGGAACTTGTAAGGTGGGCATTGCTGCCCATGGTATAGGAAGCCAGAGTGGGTTTACTCTGTTCTTTCTTTTTTATACAGGTCTCTGTGAGGAGTATGTGTCCTCTCATACCGTGTGAGCTTTAGTTCTTCTAAGTTGGGAGACTAGCATTGGGAACGGTTTACTATGGCTGAAGAAGCTCAAAATAAACAAGCAGTCCTGGTTTATAACCTCAATAAGCCTTTCAACATTACCTGTAATATTTATTGGGACAATTGTATATAATCCTTTTAAAAGGATTTTAATAGGCAGCGGCAGGCGCTGTTATATGTGTGAGATGCAAAAGAGGGAGAGAGAGTGCAAGATAGGGAGAGAAAGCAAAAGAGGGGGAGAGAGAGAGAGCAAAAGGGGGAGGGGGAGAGAGAGAGTGAAAGAGAGGGGGAGAGAGAGTCTAAAAGAGAGGGGGAGAGGGAGAGTACAAAATACAGGGGGGAGAGAGAGAGCAAGGGGTGGGTCCGCTATACTGCAAAAAATGGCCTGTGTAAACAGGCTTTAGGACTAGTTTGTAATATTTTGTGATTGTGCTTATCATAAATTGTACCTCTGTAACATCATTTAAACAATATGAAAATTACTGGTATATGAATTTGTAAATAAGCTATATACAGAAATGCAAAGTATAATGTTTTAAACTACATTCTCTCACCTATGCTTTTTATAGTGAATAGATGTGCAATACAATCACAAAATTAAAACGATATGAAATAGTGATATAAAATTACTTTGTGTGTATGTATATATATATATATATATATATATATATATATATAAATATAATGTGTGTATATGTATGTCTGTGTGTGTGTGTATATATATATATATATATGTATATATATATATATGTATATATATATATATATATATATATATATATATATACAGGGAGTGCAGAATTATTAGGCAAATTAGTATTTTGACCACATCATCCTCTTTATGCATGTTGTCTTACTCCAAGCTGTATAGGCTTGAAAGCCTACTACCAATTAAGCATATTAGGTGATGTGCATCTCTGTAATGAGAAGGGGTGTGGTCTAATGACATCAACACCCTATATCAGGTGTGCATAATTATTAGGCAACTTCCTTTCCTTTGGCAAAATGGGTCAAAAGAAGGACTTGACAGGCTCAGAAAAGTAAAAAATAGTGAGATATCTTGCAGAGGGATGCAGCACTCTTAAAATTGCAAAGCTTCTGAAGCGTGATCATCGAACAATCAAGCGTTTCATTCAAAATAGTCAACAGTGATCGCAAGAAGCGTGTGGAAAAACCAAGACGCAAAATAACTGCCCATGAACTGAGAAAAGTCAAGCGTGCAGCTGCCAAGATGCTACTTGCCACCAGTTTGGCCATATTTCAGAGCTGCAACATCACTGGAGTGCCCAAAAGCACAAGGTGTGCAATACTCAGAGACATGGCCAAGGTAAGAAAGGCTGAAAGACGACCACCACTGAACAAGACACACAAGCTGAAACGTCAAGACTGGGCCAAGAAATATCTCAAGACTGATTTTTCTAAGGTTTTATGGACTGATGAAATGAGAGTGAGTCTTGATGGGCCAGATGGATGGGCCCGTGGCTGGATTGGTAAAGGGCAGAGAGCTCCAGTCCGACTCAGACGCCAGCAAGGTGGAGGTGGAGTACTGGTTTGGGCTGGTATCATCAAAGATGAGCTTGTGGGGCCTTTTCGGGTTGAGGATGGAGTCAAGCTCAACTCCCAGTCCTACTGCCAGTTTCTGGAAGACACCTTCTTCAAGCAGTGGTACAGGAAGAAGTCTGCATCCTTCAAGAAAAACATGATTTTCATGCAGGACAATGCTCCATCACACGCGTCCAAGTACTCCACAGCGTGGCTGGCAAGAAAGGGTATAAAAGAAGAAAATCTAATGACATGGCCTCCTTGTTCACCTGATCTGAACGCCATTGAGAACGTGTGGTCTATCATCAAATGTGAGATTTACAAGGAGGGAAAACAGTACACCTCTCTGAACAGTGTCTGGGAGGCTGTGGTTGCTGCTGCACGCAATGTTGATGGTGAACAGATCAAAACACTGACAGAATCCATGGATGGCAGGCTTTTGAGTGTCCTTGCAAAGAAAGGTGGCTATATTGGTCACTGATTTGTTTTTGTTTTTGAATGTCAGAAATGTATATTTGTGAATGTTGAGATGTTATATTGGTTTCACTGGTAAAAATAAATAATTGAAATGGGTATATATTTGTTTTTTGTTAAGTTGCCTAATAATTATGCAAAGTAATAGTCACCTGCACATACAGATATCCCCCTAAAATAGCTAAAACTAAAAACAAACTAAAAACTACTTCCAAAAATATTCAGCTTTGATAATAATGAGTTTTTTGGGTTCATTGAGAACATGGTTGTTGTTCAATAATAAAATTAATCCTCAAAAATACAACTTGCCTAATAATTCTGCACTCCCTGTATATATATGTATTAATAACAAATCCCAGCACCTGAGACTTAGAAAATATTTTCTTAAATTCTTTATTGTTTAACAAGTGTGTATTGAATATCTTTTCAACTTTTCACAGTGATGAGAACACTAATGTTTGTCTGCTCTCATTCTCACAAACCCCATCCACCATCCAAAACCGCACAAAATTCTAAACTGCTCAATATGGTGAGCTGGATAATGCAATACAAACATTTTCCAGAAAAAAAGGGTATACAGAAAAAATATATACAATGTACTACCCCCAAGGCGTCCCAAAGGGGGAATGACCAGCACCACCTGCAAAAATTAATTTGTAAGAAAGGAAGAAAAAAAAGACAAAAACAGTCTCTCATCCTTGATAGTGTAATAAAATGTGTATAACACAAAAGAGGGTGCTAAAAGCTGCTAATAACTGTTAATTGGATATATGTGTTACCCCTGAGATAGATAAAAAATATATGTATAAAATGCGGATGGAGCATGGACTCTCACCATAAAATGGATATGACAAATGGTACTAGGTCCAATATATGTGCACAATTATCAGACCATAAAATGTCAATGGTATATTTCCAAACAGATCCCTGCCGATAGTGGTAACTTCTCCACCCTCAGGTGCCTTCTTCTCCCCTTTAATGGCCGAAGATGGATCTATGGAGGTGAAAAACAAACAAAAGCGACCAATGTGTGTATCCAGTATGATGGAGTCCCACCCTGCACACGTATTCTATACCCAGGGTACTCACACTTTTGCTAAGCACACCAATGTGCTTGTAGGCGCGGACTGGCTATCAGAGCAAACCAGCTTGCTCTCTCCGGTACACTCTCTCCCAATGGTCACAATCAGACTCCAGACAGCTTGCCTCCTCTGACGATATTGCTCCAACAGCAAACAGGAATCAGCAGATATCTCCAAAGATTGGTAATGAGAGAAATATATGGAATCACATTCAATGATATAAAATCAACTTTTTAATCATTGATAAAAACAGTTTTCCACAAGTAAAACCAAAACATGTACTCTTTGCTACGCGTTTCTCGGCTACAACTTGGCCGTTTCTTCAGGCATAATATTACAAACACTTAAACCGGCTATATATTGCCGATCATTTCCAACCTCAGAGATCCCCTCCCCCCTTACAAGCCAATGGTGTGTAACTTGCAGCCTCTAGCTATTAGTAAGTCCACAGCTGTTACTAAATTTCACAGTCAAAATGAGCCCATTCACAAATATCCAATGCACATATGTAGATACCAAATTGGTAATATTGTATTCTCCTAAAAGTTATTGGGGTTCCATGTCTTTAAACAAAGTTTTACTTACATATAACCCATATAACAACATACAGTCTATCAGATATATATATATATATATAAAAAAAGCTATTCTACACATAACATTATAGCTAGTCTAATCAGCGATATACAAATCACCTCCAAAGTGCACCAATAGGGATCGAGCTGACCTACAATTTATAGGTGGAGGAGACTTCATTCAACTAACGATTTAGAGGGATAAATATTGATTTACGTTGTAATACAATTTATGCTGATATATAATAAACTAGATATGTCACGATATCTCTTTTCTCATAATATTTATTAAATAGACGTAATACCCTTTCATACTGTGTGTTAGATGATATTATGTTTTGTCATTCTACACAAATTAAAATACACAGTACAGTATAAACTGATCACCAAGGAACTCCCCTAGAACATACTGTGTGTTAGATGATATTATGTTTTGTCATACTACACAAATTAAAATACACAGTACAGTATAAACACAGTGGAACCTGCATTTACATGCAATAAATCTCTAGCTGGGGGTTAACTTCTTTCTCATCTTTAAAGGGGTATATCCTATGTGGGATAGTACTAAAAAAAAAATATATATATATATATATATATATATATGTAGATAGAGAGCACTCTCACTTTCAAAATCCTGATGCCAGGGTGCCAGCAGATAAATATACACGGTGAAGGAAGGCACTCACTGGTCTTTTCATTAAAACAACTTTATTGAGCGTGACGTTTCGGGGACACACTTTGTCTGAGGAAGGGGAGTGTGTCCCCGAAACGTCACGCTCAATAAAGTTGTTTTGATGAAAAGACCAGTGAGTGCCTTCCTTCACCGTGTATATATATATATATATATATATATATATATATATGTGTGAATGGTAGTATAGCGATCTCAAATTGAGCCACCAACATAACTGCAGTAATCTATTGCTGGATCTACCTTTATTACATTCGCCAATTAAAGGGATATGACACTAGGATTTCTATATGTATGTAATAAACAAATTTGATCAACGTATCTAATTCAAATGCTTTTAAATAATCAATTGCCCTGTGCGGGAACATTTATTAATGTATATTAGATTGTCATATAGATTATATATAGTATTTCAACTATATAAAAATATATAATATGTAACCCCCACGTGAGTATGTGTTTTACAATATTAATATAGAACAGTGCAATGAACAATTATAATTCCCAATCTTACAAAATAATAAATTTATCGTGCAAAATGTTGATAACCCTAACCAATAAAAAATAACATTATCGCTTAATTCCATAAAAAATTGACATTTATCAAGTGATTCCATATCCTTTAAACAAAATGATCTCATAACAGATTATTCTTCATAAAAAATCTAAAATAAAAACTTACTTAAGTTACAAATAAAATGTTACAATATACTGAACAGGGGGAATTATAAATACAGCCCTCTAAAAAGTGATGTGAGCGGACTGCAATATATAAACTTAGGTGAAGACCAATCTCCCTTTTGTTATGTGCACTTAATCGATTACCAAGAAAAAACAACAAAACTAAAATATAATAACAGTGTTCCATTATCAATGTAACTACTGGACAATGACATACAATTATAATAATCTATGAAATATAGACCTAATTTCCTAATGTGTAAAAAAATGAATGGATATGGCCTATTGGTGCTAATAGTGTGAATCCTTAACCTCTTAATGCAATTGTGAAATATGTATACCTATGTACTGTACTGGCATAGTGTAAATGTGTTTAAACGTGTAAGTGACTTATAACAAACTAAACCGAATTAAATTTCTAAAATTTGTACATCAATAGTGTGGCTGCTGAATATAAAATTGTGATGATCTATGATATATAAGCAGGGTTTCCTGATAAATAATTATGTGAATGCCAGTGACCTGTTTGTACTAATGAAGTGATTCTTATAGTATATTAATACTGTGTGAAATAATGATACCTATGTTCTATAAATACACCTATGTTCTATATTAGGATAGTGTATATGTGTTTCTACGTGTTGGTGACCTATGGTCAACTGAACCATATCCTATAACTATAATTTATATATCATGGTGGTTATAGTTCTAAAAATTTAATTATTCAACTTTAAAAGGCCGCATAATCTATCACTTCATTAAGCCCATCTGGAAATAGGGACCCAAATTTATGAATTTAAAATGTTTCCCTTTGGCGAAGCTTAATAAATCTATTGTATTTATTTGATGGAGCAATACTTTCCAGGGGGGTAATTGTAAAACTACATGATTCCCCCTTATGTTCTTGTGTGTGATGTCTGGACACGCTATGTTTATCAGATTCATATTGTATGTTTCTGAAATGTTCACTCCATCTGGTGCAAATGTTACGTATTGTGCGCCCCAGATACTGAACCCCACATTTGCAGGATAACACATAGATAACATAGGATGAACTGCAAGTTAAATGTTCCCCTATCTGATATGATTCTCCTGTCGTATATGCTGTAATGTTTTTGGCTCCATGGGTTATGTATTGACACATGTAGCATCTTGATTTCCCACATCTATAATTACCTTTCTGACTTACCCTTTTATTAGGTATATTTTTTTATCGCTTTCTTAGAAATTACCACCTTACTGGAAGCCAATGATTGCTTAATACTGGGTGCTCTCCTATATACAATACTTGGAGTGGACTTTAAATTTCTTTTAAGTATGGGATCCTTAAGTAAAATGGGCCAATGTTTTAGCAATGTTTTCCTTATTATTTTAAAGTTAGAGTTATATTGAGTAACGAACAATGGTTGTTCTTTAATATTATTGTTCCTTATTTGCTGGGAACTTTTTATATTTTTATTTTTGTTGGGTTTTAATATAGAAGTTCTATCCTTCTCACAGGCTTTCCTATATCCATTATTAATAATCTCAGAGGGATACCCTTTCTCTTTGAATCTTTCTATTAAAATTTTGGACTGCTCATGAAATTTATCATCTGAACTACAGTTCCTTTTGATGCAACAAAATTGGCTAAATGGAATGTTGTTTTTCCATTGAGACCAGTAGTGTGGGTGAAGCGCTGAATCTAATCTCCAAAGCCTCACTGTGAAACTATCCCCTTCCTGGATAGTAACAGTTTAAATATCAAAATTATTATAAAACAGTGGGCGCTTAAAGCAAGAGATTAAGTAGATATGCTAAAAATAATTATCTCTGTAGAGAATATATAAAACGTTGGAGAATAATATCAAATACACTATGGTCTTAAATATGTTAAAATATATTAAAATTTTTATTTAATAAACAGATCTTAATATATTAAAATGTTTATTTGATGAACAGATCCAAAACAACAATTAATAATCAAAATTTAAAACAATATACATTCACTCCCAACTATAGTTGCTCTTACAACCGTTCACACACTCCCTAAAACAAACAATACTATCTAAATGAATATAAGAACATAATAGATCAATGAATGCTGGAAATCACATCAAAAACAAAAAGTGCAATATGTTTCTAAAAAGGACTTCAAAAATAATAATGTCTGTTCCTGGTGAAAAGTTTATGATATAAGTTCATACACAATAAAATTTCTGACAGGTCCGCTACAGCAAGGTAAAATGCCAAGTCTTAGTCTTTTTTCCAAAACTGATTATCCCAAATAACAACAGCCATCGGTCTTTTTTCACCGGCGCTGTATACGATTTGCAAAAAAGTTAGTCTGTGAGACTTGAATACTTTACGGAAATCCCCGTTATGATCCTGTGTAATTTAAGGCTATCCGCCTTCTTACCGTGACTCCACTTTGTGTCTCAGCCGCTCTGCTACAAACAACCGACCGCACACTGGCGGCTTCCAAGACTCCTACGTCACCTGGTTTCCGGAACCTCCAGGTAGTTCAGACTTACGCAAGTCTATTACGAGGTGTAGGAAGACCTCTAATCCTGGTTCTGTTACCGCTCTTCAGTACTCACACAGTACGCGGTAAAGATTCTCCTCCAGTCTTCATCTGTTAGATAGACTAATAGCAGAATAGCAAATTTGTGTAGTGGCAGGGTGAATCCTCTACGCGTTTCAACCCGTATGGGTCTTTGTCAAGATCAAGATCATAACGGGGATTTCCATAAAGTATTCAAGTCTCACAGACTAACTTTTTTGCAAATCGTATACAGCGCCGGTGAAAAAAGACCGACGGCTGTTGTTATTTGGGATAATCAGTTTTGGAAAAAAGACTAAGACTTGGCATTTTACCTTGCTGTAGCGGACCTGTCAGAAATTTTATTGTGTATGAACTTATATCATAAACTTTTCACCAGGAACAGACATTATTATTTTTGAAGTCCTTTTTAGAAACATATTGCACTTTTTGTTTTTGATGTGATTTCCAGCTTTCATTGATCTATTATGTTCTTATATTCATTTAGATAGTATTGTTTGTTTTAGGGAGTGTGTGAACGATTGTAAGAGCAACTATAGTTGGGAGTGAATGTATATTGTTTTAAATTTTGATTATTAATTGTTGTTTTGGATCTGTTCATCAAATAAACATTTTAATATATTAAGATCTGTTTATTAAATAAAAAATTTAATATATTTTAACATATTTAAGACCATAGTGTATTTGATATTATTCTCCAACGTTTTATATATTCTCTACAGAGATAATTATTTTTAGCATATCTACTTAATCTCTTGCTTTAAGCGCCCACTGTTTTATAATAATTTTGGTTTTTCCATTGAGAGTAATGGTTACTTGTATAATGTAAAAAATTGTTGCAATCAACAGACTTAAAATATGTACATGTACCGATATTAAAATCTCTATCAAAAAAGAGTGTAGGGTCCAAAAATTCAATCCTATCTGGTTGCACATTGGAGGTGAATTGGATGCCCATTTCATTCTTATTTAGATGTGAGCAAAAAGAGTGTGCCTCTTCTACAGTCCCCTTAAAAACAAATAAAAGATCATCTATGTAGCGGCCATAGAACACCAGGTTGCCCCACCAGTTCGAGTCATAAATGTATCTATTTTCAAAAAACCCCATAAATAAATTAGCAAAACTGGGGGCAAACCTGGTGCCCATGGCCGTACCTTTGACTTGTAGATAAAACTCATCTAAAAACTTAAAATAATTGTGTTTTAAAATAAAATCAATTAGACTCAATTAGGTAATGAGCGGCAATATATAGCCGGTTTAAATGTTTGTAATATTATGCCTGAAGAAACGGCTAAGTTGTAGCCGAGAAACGCGTAGCAAAGAATACATGTTTTGGTTTTACTTGTGGAATCTGTAACACTGTTTTTATCAATGATTAAAAAGTTGATTTTATATCATTGTGTGTGATTCCATATACAAGTATTTTCTCTCATTACCAATCCTTGGAGATATCTGCTGATTCCTGTTTGCTGTTGGAGCAATATCGTCAGAGGAGGCAAGCTGTCAGGAGTCTGATTGTGACCATTGGGAGAGAGTGTACCGGAGAGAGCAAGCTGGTTTGCTCTGATAGCCAGTCCGCGCCTACAAGCACATTGGTGTGCTTAGCAAATGTGTGAGTACCCTAGGTATAGAATACGTGTGCAGGGTGGGACTCCATCATACTGGATACACAAATTGGTCGCTTTTGTTTGTTTTTCACCTCCATAGATCCATCTTCAGCCATTAAAGGGGAGAAGAAGGCACCTGAGGGTGGAGAATTTACCACTATCGGCAGGGATCTGTTTGGAAATATACCATTGACATTTTATGTACTGATAATTGTGCACATATATTGGACCTAGTACCATTTGTCATATCCATTTTATGGTGAGAGTCCATGCTCCATCCGCATTTTATACATATATTTTTTATCTATCTCAGGGGTAACACATATATCCCATTAACAGTTATTAGCAGCTTTTAGCGCCCTCTTTTGTGTTATACACATTTTATTTCTTTTATCCTATGTCTCATTGAGTTTAGTGTTCAAGAGGTGCAGCTTATTTGTATGCATATCATATTATAGGGTGCATAGATTGATTTATATATTTCATTTTGATTGGTCTGTATATATTCTGCACTATTGTAGTAAGATATTGTGTTAGTAAAGAATTTCCTGTGTTATAGACCTACTGTTTGGAGATCATTCCTTTGCCATTCATTCTGGAAGTGTATTACGCTTGAAGG
Organism: Bombina bombina; assembly: GCF_027579735.1. Taxonomy (NCBI): domain Eukaryota; kingdom Metazoa; phylum Chordata; class Amphibia; order Anura; family Bombinatoridae; genus Bombina; species Bombina bombina. Next base: position 414,927,157 of record NC_069504.1, read on the forward strand.
GGCTCTTTTCACCTCTTATTATATCATATTCGCTGTATCAGTGCCCTCTAGTGCCCTCTAGTGGCTTCGGTCACATTTTTTACTTATTGATAGTGTAATAATATTCTTTGGAAATGTCTTTTGATCAGTGACCAGTATGTTGCTGTCAAAAGAGAGATACACCTTGATCCAATCTTTTCTTTAAAGTACCATCATTGATCTGCCAAAAAAGATTGGATGAGATGGCACAGAAGTTTACTGAGAGAGGATATCTGAAAGATATTCTGGACAGGAATTTGGCCAAGGTAGCTGAGATTGAAAGGAGTAGTTTTCTCATAAAGAAACCCCTGAGCCCAAAACAATTCTCAGTCCCTTTTTTAAGCCATTATGGCCTTCATAGTAGAAAACTCAAAAAACATATTCTAAAACATTGGCCCCTCCTAAAAGAAGATAATTAAGTTGGTAAGACATTTAATGATGTTCCAATCTTTTCATACAGGAGAAACAGAAATCTAAGAGATGAATTGATTAGAGCAGACTTGGGCCCCACAAAGAAACCCAGAGAAGAAAGGTTCCTTTGCCTGTATGAATTGTGCACTATGCCATTCTATGCAACAAAGACGGCTAGATTTAGAGTTCGGCGGTAGATGGGCTGTTAACGCCACGCGTGTTTTATGTCTAACGCACGTCATTGTTTGACTCCGGTATTTAGAGTTAATATAAGACCATCTAACGATGCTCCTAACGCGTGTATGTCACACGCGTAATCCTGCCCGCGTTAGACAGTCTCCCATAGAGATCAATGGGAAAGTCAAAAAATAGCTTTTTTTACCTAACACTCGATCTCGCGACAATACGCACAGCTCGGTCATATGACGCATACCACATCATGCACAACAATAACACGCCGCAAATGTCACAACATCAATCAATCAACAAAGCACACAAGCATTACACATTCACAAGCGGGGGAAGTTTTAATACTATTTATACGGGGAATACGCATATACTTTAAGATGCGGAAAATCGCACAATAACAACAAGGATTAAAAAATATATACATACACTAAAAAAAAAATCGCATTCAATATCATTATATATTATGAAAAACATACATATACAACACTTCACGAAGAACACACCATCGCAAATTCACATTTAAAAAGAATACTATTGGACAATGTTAGAGAAAACGACCACTATGACATCATCGCATTCTACACATTCCACAAATACCAACTCAAAATGAGCATGCGCAAATTAACACACCTAATACACATTGCAATAATATTAATTGCTAATAAAGCACACCTGAACACTAATTACAATGGAAATTGGGACATCATTAAACATTTACACAGGGTATATAAGCACCACACAAGCAGGGCTTCTTTGACTGTGTTGCTGGTGGGTCTTTGGAGATTTAAGAATAGAGATTTTGCGAATTTTTGAGAGTGTGTTAGTGTGAGAGAGTCAGTTGGTAGTGTTAGCGTGAGAGAGTCAGTTGGTAGTGTTAGCGTGAGATAGTCAGTTGGTAGTGTTAGCGTGAGAGAGTCAGTTGGTAGTGTTAGCGTGAGATAGTCAGTTGGTAGTGTTAGCGTGAGAGAGTGAGTGAGTTAGTGGGAGTTAGCGGGAGTGGGAGAGAGTCTGTTAGTGGGAGCGTGAGTGAGTTAGTGGGAGTTATTAGTGATAGTTGTTAGTGTGAGCGTCAGTTAGTGGTAGTTAGTGAGCGTTAGTGGGAGTGTTTGTTATTGAGAATTAGAAGTAGTGTTAGTTAGCGAGCGAGTGATTTATCTGTACACTTAACACATTTACACGCAAACACATTCAATACATACATACACTTATCAATAACACTACATACACTCCATACCCCCTACCCCCTCATACTACACTCCATACCCCATTCCTTGTAGTCCCATTCCCTTTCATCCCATTTACTCTTATCCCATACCCCATACCCATCCCATACCCATCCCCTAGTTACATTTAGTTTACATATCCTCCTTTTAGTCTTATTCTTTTCGTTTATTTAAATACTCCTTACCCTCTTTTTTTTTTTTACATCCCTCACACTTTAAGCACCTTTTTTGTCTTTTTAGTTCTTTATTTTGACCCCCTTTCATTTCATCACACTCACTTTTTTTTGATTATTTGGGGTTTAGTTTAGGGAGGAGATGGAGGCCAGGCAGGGGACAGGTAGAGGGGGGAGTAGAGGGAGGGGGAGAGGAACAGGGCAGGAAGGGGGGCAGGAAGGGGGGCAGGAAGCGGGGGTGGAAGCGGTGGGTGGACCCAGCCACTTGGTTCAAGATGACCAAGTGGCTGGGCCCAGTGGCGGTCAGAGTAGGGCTTCACAGTCCGGGAAACAGAGGGCATCGTCACAGGGGAAGGCCAAGGCGACTAGGGAGGCGAGGTTTACGATGGAGGAGAAGGAGGCCCTCGTAGAGGCCTATATGGCCAGGTATAGGATGCTGCAGCACCAGAAGACTACCCCGACTGACAGGAGGAGGCTCTGGAACGAGATTCGGAATGCAGTCAATGCAGTGGGTGGCCGGAACCGGGATATGGATTCCATCAAACATCGGTACCGGGACTGTAAACTTGAACTTAAAAAAAAGTTAAGCCTGGAGGCCCGACATGCCGCAGGGACCGGTGGCGGCCCTGCCCTTGAAATGGAGTACTGCAGATGGGAGGAAATGTTGCGGCCCAGCATCTCCGAGGTGGAAGTAGTCGGTATCGGAGGAATCGATACCGGGAACCTGCCACTCTCATCTGACGGTAAGCTCATTGAACAATAATTTCACATACGAATGTATTTCAATGGACACTATACGCAAACATTTACTTTCATGATTGAGGTAGCGAATACAATTTGACAAAACATTCAAATGTACTTATATTACATAATTTGATTCATTCTTGAGATATATTTTAATGAAGAAATAGCCATGCACACGGTGAAACAATCACAGGAGGCAGCTATATTCAGCTAACAATCAGAATCTTATAAACATATTTAGATATGCTTTTCAGCAAAGAATATCCAGAGAATGAAGCTAATTAGATAACAAAAGTACATTCGAAAGTTGATACTAAATGTATGCTTATAAATCATGAAAGATAAAACATTGGGTTTCATGTGTTAAGGATCAGATTAATGCTATTACGCTGTTTACACGCATTCTATTACTTAGCGGTTACATCAGTATCTAGGCTATAGGTTAGGTGTGCATTTAAACAGACTGAAAACAAACGCAAAAACATTCACATTGACCAGATATCACAAACACTGTTTAGAAAAAGCGGAAATAGAATTGATTGTTTGTTAGATTTCAAAGTGGATTAATGATTCTGCATTTGTAATTGTATCGTAAGCTAAGTCATTTAAACCTTTATTTGCAAATATGCTAATATATACATTTCTTTTTTTCTTTTTTTTTTAATATACAGAGTCTGGGGACGAGGCAGCACAGCCTCCTGCATCTCCCCGGGATGAGAGTGGTGGTGAGGAATTCCCACTTCGGAGGGAAGAGGCCCCCCGTGACGAACAGCGCACGGGAGATGATCAAGAGGCCCCGGAAGCACAGGAGGATCCCGCTGAACCCGCGGAACCCGAGGTCCCTCAAAGACCCGCACTCCGCCGTGCACGGGCACCCCGCCGTGCACGGGTTCAACAGGCACAACAAGAAGAAATAGCGGAGGTGCGGGTTCTACTGGAGTACATAGACCAGATGCGTACCTCCCGGATAGAAAACATAGAAGGACGACGCAGAATACTTGATGGGCAGAATCAAATAATTCAAGGCCAAAATGAAATAATCAGTATACTGAATACAATACAAGAAGGACAAACAAGAATGTTCAATCTTCATCAGGAAATGTTCACATTTTTCCGGGAGGCGCATGCTGGTCTACCTCCTGTTGCTGGGCCTCTTGTTGCTGGGCCTCTTGCTGCTGGGCCATCTCCTCCTGCCGGCCCATCTCATCCTCCTCCTCAGCCATCTACTCCTCCTCCTCCTCAGCCATCTACTCCTCCTCCTCCTCAGCCATCTTCTCCTCCTCATCCATCTTCTCCTCCTCCTCCTCAGCCATCTACTCCTCACCTTGGTCGTCCCAGTACTCTTCCTTCCACTCCTCCCACAACAGCTCCAAGGAGGACTCTTCGGAGTCGGCAGTTGCCTCTCCCAGAGCCTCAGCCCCGTGGGAAGAGGGGAAGGAAGAGGAAGTAAGTATTTTTTTCCATCTTAAATTTTTTTTTTTTGGGTAATGGATAGGTATGTGATGATGTGGTTTTCATACACTTGTGGACCACACTCTGTATATAATCGACTTCTATGGGACCGGGTCCATGGAGGAAGATTCTTTGCAGAGTGTGGGTTATAAGTGTGTGAAAACCACATCATCACATACCTATCCTTGTTCATGATATTGATTGGTTTCTGTGATGTGATGTCCAAACTGTTTCCCGAATCGCTAACTAAATTACCATAACAATTATCCATGATGGCATATTACTGTTTGAATGCCAATAACACAGCTTAAAGGGACAGTCAGAAAATTATTGATTACAAAGAAAACACTGTATTACGCATTATAAAGTTTGAAACAACAAAACATGGAGAAATACATGTGTGACTTATGTGCTTACCCTTGTATCTATGACTATGAAAAATGACCACTTATTTGTTGTTCTGACATAACAACATTTTAGATATCAATGATCAATACATGGTCAATAATATGCTGTATGAGCACAAGGTTTTACATATACAAATGCTATCCAAATGCCCTCTAGTGCTCAAATTGTATAATGATTACAAGCACTCTTCAAGATTTAAGAAATGAGCACACCAACCTCATAGGTTTAGATAGCAAATTTAAATAAACCCAGACAAATGTTCAATTGTTGAGAAACATTTGATATCCTTGTTATTACAGAATTGACTTTTCGAATAATGTTAAAAAATTTTTTTTCTAAACTGTCCCTTTAACAACATTACATATGCTAACACATTTTAAGCTTGTTGCTATATCTACATGTACTTTTTCCAAAAAAAAATTTGAAAATCACATTTATATTGACGTGTTAAATAAAGTCTATTTTCTTTAAGAGACATTATTGTGTTAATATTTTATTGTAACTATTTTTATTTTAACAATGAATATGGTTTAAATTCCTTTTAGGAGTGGGGGGGTGAAATATGCTAACAAAAATATATTTGAAGATTAAACTATGTGGATCTCATACATGATACAAAAAAACAACATTTGCATTCAAGGGACAGTATCCTATATTTTTTACATAACTGTATGTAATAGACACTACTACAAACAACAAGATTAACATATACTGATAGCAATATTAAAAAGCTTCAAACACTTGCAAATAAAATAGGGTTAGCTATATTTTAAATATAGATGAACCACCATTACAACCGTAAAACACAATACCCCATCATTAACATATGAAAAGAACCTTTACACAAACTGGACAAAGCTGGAGATGGTACTCACATGAAACTCATTGGCTTTGCGAGGAGTAAGAAAATAACTTACATTTTCTCACAACACAAGACAAAATAAACCTATTGGTTAAACAATGGACTATCTAACTAGAGACAAAATCAAATATTTTTATTTATAATGTGAGTGTCTAATGAACCTTTCATAAAATATACAACGAAATTACATTTAGAAGAAGTCGGCATCATATATTTAGCATATGATAAATGCATATTGATTACTTTATTCAAACACAATAGCGCATATTTATTAATTAGATATGTTCAACATTAAACACAACATTAATTTTTAAGAAAAAGGAACATTGTTGACAAACATATTAAACATGGACTGTAGAGATTTGCACTTGCCTAGAAATATCCTATGCATGAAAACATTTTGCTTTCGTTCGTTGATTCAACCAGACATCCAGCAAAAGAGAATGTGTTGGTCTTTATCAGCTACGGGTCAACAATGTAACATGATGCAAATAATACATATTCGCAAGCTTTTTAAAATTGCATGCAGTCACAAACGTTTTTAACGTGCACAAATATTGCGGGACTACGCAATCCAATCACACGTTTTTTTAACTTTACATGTGCCGTCTTAACATGGCGCTTCCTTGATCACGTAAGAACGCCATCCAATGAAAGGCACATTATTGATCACGTAAGAACGCCCAAAAAAAAAAGGCGCATCCTTGATCGCGTCAAAACGCAATCCAATAAAAGGCATATTCCTGATCACGTAAGAACGTCAGTCAATACAAGGAATCATTGGACAGCCTGGCAGGTGACGTCTTAAGCAACATGGCGCATCCGAGATCGCTGAAAAACCGCAGACAATACAAGGACTCAGTGACATCTTGGCATATCATTAAGAAACGTATTTATATTTTAGGAACTAGTATGTGTGTAGATTGCTATCTAGGAATGTCACCAAATCATGAATCATCTTTTCGGACTTGACTGTCCCTTGAACTATAGCTATGGTGTATATCTTTAACATTTAAAAGATACACATGAGAAATACATATGCCATTGATGTTTTAAGATATGTTTGGATTGTTGTTGAATAACAATAGTTATACATGTATTGATTAAACGTGTCATTTATTCAAGTTTAATTATGGTCAGCCTACCTATAGCCATATATGGGAGGAGATGTATTTTGTTAACATATTAGTTAACTAATATTCATCATCTACATTATTTGTATTACACACAGAGATTGATTTGGTTACACTTTGACAATAATATAGATTTGAAAATGAAATACAGGTGCTGTCAACATTACAATAAGATTGTTTATTAATAAAATTATATGTCCTTGTTCTTGTAAAAAGGACAAAAACGCTTTACAAATGGAAATACATTCATTTACAATAGTGATCAACATCACTTAAAGGGACATTATTTTGTTTTTAAAAAGAGCATACACATAGTCAATACTATTTAAAAAAAATGAACACTTTACAGGGATTATATCATTGTATCAATACTCAGATCATTTGGTAAAGGTGCATCAATTCATGCAGAGTTTATAAATACACACATGGATATGAACATTTAAATATACATATATACACAAATACAAAAATATATATACATATATAAAGAAATTACTCTGCTAATCATAATCAGGCAATGATAGAGCTAAGAGAAAATAATATAAACACAAATAATAAGATTACATTGGAGATGTTAATCTTAAAGTCATTTACTATTGTCTTACATATATGATTTCATTATAACAAATAGATTTGTTAGGTCCCTTTAAGGATAAACAACATAAACTAGAGCTTGCAAAAAATAACAGGAAGAATGAGGACAAAGATTTGTGAAATAAAATTTATTTTATTAGTATGTAAGAAAACATACACAACGTTTATAAATAATCTTGTAAAAATAAGGAATATATGAGCCATATGACAAGGTAACACAGTGCATCACAGTCCATGAAGAGAGTTGCCAAGGGCCAGCATAGCCTCATTGGAAACACATGACAAGGTAACACAGTGCATCACAGTCCATGAAGAGAGTTGCCAAGGGCCAGCATAGCCCCATTGGAGACACATGACAAGGTAACACAGTGCATCACAGTCCATGAAGAGAGTTGCCAAGGGCCAGCATAGCCTCATTGGAGACACATGACAAGGTAACACAGTGCATCACAGTCCATGAAGAGAGTTGCCAAGGGCCAGCATAGCCCCATTGGAGACACATGACAAGGTAACACAGTGCATCACAGTCCATGAAGAGAGTTGCCAAGGGCCAGCATAGCCTCATTGGAGACACATGACAAGGTAACACAGTGCATCACAGTCCATGAAGAGAGTTGCCAAGGGCCAGCATAGCCCCATTGGAGACACATGACAAGGTAACACAGTGCATCACAGTCCATGAAGAGAGTTGCCAAGGGCCAGCATAGCCTCATTGGAGACACATGACAAGGTAACACAGTGCATCACAGTCCATGAAGAGAGTTGCCAAGGGCCAGCATAGCCCCATTGGAGACACATGACAAGGTAACACAGTGCATCACAGTCCATGAAGAGAGTTGCCAAGGGCCAGCATAGCCCCATTGGAGACACATGACAAGGTAACACAGTGCATCACAGTCCATGAAGAGAGTTGCCAAGGGCCAGCATAGCCTCATTGGAAACACATGACAAGGTAACACAGTGCATCACAGTCCATGAAGAGAGTTGCCAAGGGCCAGCATAGCCCCATTGGAGACACATGACAAGGTAACACAGTGCATCACAGTCCATGAAGAGAGTTGCCAAGGGCCAGCATAGCCCCATTGGAGACACATGACAAGGTAACACAGTGCATCACAGTCCATGAAGAGAGTTGCCAAGGGCCAGCATAGCCTCATTGGAGACACATGACAAGGTAAAAGAGTGCAACAGGCACAACAAAAAACTGATAAAAAGGCCAAAGGGCAACAATATAAATACAAATTCAACATGTGGACGGAGGATTATTATCTGCCACCATGGAGCATATCCAGATCCTCCACTTACTGGTCATCCTCTTCATTGTCCTGTGCATGTCCAGCTCCAGATTCAGGCCTTGAACGTAATTGCATAATTTCACGCAGAGTCAAGTCCTGAACCCGGAGCTGGGCCTGCATGGTGTCGTTCATCCCTCTCAGGACAGCTGCGTTCCTCAACACGGCCTGCTCTACTCTTGCTATCCCTTCTAGCATGAGCCATGCTGAGTCACAGCCTAAAATAAAATAAAAATTAATATTAAGGATAATTACACAACAGAATAAAAGATTTTAATACATACATTGTCATCATAAAGACAAATAATTATTTACATCAATTATTTTTCATATATTCTTTACACATGAATTAGGTTATTCAGACAGACAGAAATCATTAAAGGCTCATGTTACTCAAACATGTTGAACCCTTTAATTGGTTTTAGATGATCCACTTATACAGCTTGAGTGTATCAAATCTTGTTAAAGGATTTACATTGTACTTACATCAGCAATTTAAAAATTCAATTTAGACTGTGGTAGGCACACCTATCCTTAAACATTTTGGCATTGAGGACAAGCTGTGTAAACATAGCAACCAGAAGAAATTACATTCCCACTGGGTTAGACAAGAGATAATGTATCCACATTTGGACATAAAATTTTGGATCCAAGTAGTGGTGTTTGGTATATGTAGTGATATCCAATTAAAGGGACACTGAACCTAAATATTTAATGGACTGATTCAGATAGAGCATGACATGACAAATCTTTAGAAATTACACATATTCATTATATGTTTTAATTGTCAAGCTATATTTTGAATGCAAGAATGTTGGTTTTTATGGAAGCCAATATTTGTTGATGAACCTTGTTTGTGCATGCTGGTTGATGGATACATTCATCCAACAATAAAGAAATGATGGCCACATTTATTTTATTGTTTAAACTAATTATAGGAATAAGTTGTTTTCAATAAATATATCAAGAGAATGACGAATAATTCATAAGAGTATTCTATTATACATTGGCTTAACATTGCATGCTGGATTTGAATCACAATTTAACCAATTTAACTTCACTGTACCTTTAAGTATCTTATAAAGTGTATTTAGAATGATACTTACAGCTGTGCCTGGGAAGGACAATCTGACACCCAGGACAATGAAGGTTTAAACAGGGGGGAGGGATGGGATTGGCTCGGGGAGGGATGGGAATGGCTTGGGGAGTGGTGAGCTGCTGCTCCAGGGTAGGCCGTACAGCTGGGGAGTGGGGAGTTTGGGTCTGGGCAGCTGTACGGGCCAGAATACGGGGAGAGCGGCGAAGGGGGGTGTATGGGCGTTTTTTGGGAGGGACAGGATATGAAATATGGGAAGGGCTGGCAGTGGTCGGGGCATGGTCATGGGTTTGGTGATGGGAAGGGCTCTGGGTGTGTGCAGAGGTGTGGCCATGGTCAGGGGTGTGTGCACGGGGAGGGGTCTGTGACTGGGCAGGGGCGGAATCCAGATGACCAGAAGTGGTGGATCCATCTGAAAATGTAAAAGAAATATATTAACATCTCATACATCCTGACATCAAATCAACGCATTTAAAATTGATTATGTTTTCAATATACCTCGAAGTGTGTTTGAATCTGTAAACTATTCTGAAATGAGGATATGGTATCTATATAGGCACTCAGATGAATCTCAATGACTGTCTGTACAATGTGAAACTTATTATTGTGTTTTGGCATGGAATATGCATGTGACATAATGATGGCATGAATTATATATTCTTAAAAAAATATATACAAGCAGATTTTCATGCTGCCTGATATAGAAAGGGGGCAGTAGTGTATTTGAACAGACAAATAATATTCCTTTTTAAAGGGAAAAAGCTGTAGACTTTGAATGTCTTCAATAAAATGATTTCAAAAAAAGAAACATGTTGGAAACATGATAGATATATTTCACATACCATCAGACTCCAAGGCAGCCTCTTCCTCCTCCATCCCACATGTGACATCAATCTCTGTAAAACATAACATGTTGTGTACACCTTAAGATCAGATATTATAACATATGTTACTGTTGCTCAAATACGCACATCAATGTTGCATTAAAGATATACACACACAAAGTTATGATTTACATCATTTTGATGGAGCATACAAATGACAATAGATTTGTTATTGTCAATAAATCAGAATCTTAATGTATTGTTTGTCTTAATGTTAAATTCATAAAAGCATAGTACATAGAACATTTAAGATTTCTCATGTGTGTATCACTTGATGACTGTTGTTAAAAAAAAAAAAAAAAAATTAAAAAAACATATGTTAGACATCTTATGAATAACAAATGTGTAGAATAATAAAGTAGAAATTATTAATCGCTCAATATAAAAAATAAATATATAATCAGAAGATAAATTCTATGATTTTTTATAATGTTATGCTTCATCGGAATCATGATCATAATATTGATTAGCAATACACCTTCAATTACATATAAATGAGTCAATGGACTTACCAGGAGACCGCAAAGGCGGCTCTATGTCACTGCTGGATTCCTGTGGGCTCCCCACACCAACTCTCTCTATGAATGATATAGATATATATTATTAAACACATTTTGGATATCACTAAATCACATCTGTCTAGAATTTTAACATTAATCAAAATGTGAATAATAGAGCAGTCATTACACCAGAAAATGCTTGATTGAATCAAGGGGATTCTGTAAACATATCTGTATTCAACATATGTTTAATGTCAGACTACATTAGACATCAAATTCATCTCAGATGCTGCTATTGCATATCTAAATATACCCAATGATCAATGTTCTTAACCCTTTAAGGACACAGCTTTCACTTAGCTCAATTGTTTTATGACGGAATAATTCCGTCATATGTCCTTAAGAAGTTACAAGAATACACACAAACCACATATTGAGGAGCATCTGTTGACAAATCTAAACAAACATGTGTCACATCGAGCCATTTTTTCAATGTACAGTAATCTTGTTTAGGACACAACACATATTTATCACAATACATAACAAACTTTATTATTACTAATATGTAATCATGGTGCTGTTAGAGTATGCAGATATATATAAAGTAACTCCAACAGATAATTAGATTTATATATCAATAGTTTTTAATAAAAATAATGTAATGATGAATGAATCTATTTTGTCTTAAAGGGACACTGACATGATTAATTTAAATAATTGATTTCTATGTTCAAACTGTAAAAAATGATTTAACATTGACTCCTATTATAATTCGAATGTTGTTCGATATTAATCTTAAAGGCAGATAAGGAATATTGGATTCAATAAATATTGTTTGTTGAAGGTATCCACCAATCATCAATATAAACCCAGGTTGGTCAACAAATATTTAGATGCACATAAACGTACTTTCTTTATTTTAAAATACATTTAGCAATAGAATATGTCACATATGATGATAGTATTATATTTTATGTTTATTAATATTGCATACTGTATGTGAAAGACAATATTAATAATTGTAGTTCAGTATCCCTTTAATCTAAAATTAAATAGATTCCACAATGTTGTTGTTTGTTAATGAATTATCTACTCCATATGTTGATGTAATGAATGGTATTGAGCATGCAATTAAAATCAAATATGTTATTTAAGTATATCCGAATAATTATATAATTTTCATCTATTAAATAGACATTACATATAAATATAGAACAATGTGTATTTAGTATGTAATGTTCATTCCATGTTTCTAAGACAAATGTCAATTAAAATGAGACATACCATACTGTGACAAGCCCTGGCTTGAGGATCCAGCAGCCACATCCATATCTGTAATATATTAAATGAGGATTGCATATCATTAATACTAATCATGCCATGTTTAAAATATTTACATTAATAACAAATCAATAGAAAAATATTAATCCTTTGGTAGTCCCATGAGTTAATAGTTTCCGCAATTAAATGAATGATAAATATATCCTGGACTCTTATTTTCAATCAGTTGTGTTGTTTACTGTATCTTTAAGAATATATGCTTGTTATTACATAATCATCAATTGATGGCCATATGTTATAATTTATTAGTATTATTCGTTTTTTATTAGATATAATATTTAAAATAAGAATACTGTATTCTTCACTAATCGAAGATTTTCCATTTAATTTTTAACAACATGTATAAAGCAATGCCACTTTCCGCAAACCCATGTTAACGTGGATGAGAAATGCCATTTTCGCGATCATTGCGCAATGATTCCAAGCGGAATTACGCATCCGTCATTTGACCAACATGTATAAAGCAATGCCACTTTCCGCAAACCCATGTTAACGTGGATGCGAAATTACATTTCCGCTCTGTGACGCATATTCTGTAGAGCGCAAGAAACATCATTCCAATTTCATGTATCACTAATGTAAAATCAGATATCTAAACATCATATGTAGTGTATGTTGTGAGATCTGTATAGGTTTAGTATCTGACTAAATACACATTTTTGATTTTTAACATTATAAATATTATATGAAGTTGGATAATTACCTGGTTCAGATTCTCTATCGGGTCCTCCCAGGCCACCGGACGGAGAAGCATCTGCCCTGTCCCCCGCGTCAGGACTTTCAGATCCCGCAGCTGGGAGGGAAGAAGAGGAGGCCGAGGATGGCGAGGATCTAAATCTTTTGGGGACCCGGAGATTGAGGAGCTCGCATAAAGTCACCTCATAAGGGAGTAGGTACAGTTTCCGCGGGGCCTTTCTTTGGCCCCCTCTTTTACGGGCTTGTACCCAGTCCCTTATGAGGTTGACTTTTTTCGATAAACGCAACCTCATATCTCCGAATCTCCTCATGATCTGATCCTGGGTCCTCTGGACGTCACACACCAATCTAACCGCATTGGTGATAGACTCCCAGAGGGCCTTCTTAACAGGCGCATCTGTCGAGCTCCTCTTGTTCCCAAACAGCTGGGGATAAAAGTCCTTGACGGCGTGGACCAGTGCAGCGCTCTCCTCCTTGGTGAACCTGGGAACTGACATGCCTGCTGGGTTGTCCAATAAATATATTATAATAATATAAACTGCCTGCAGGCATTAGAGAACTGACAAAGATGGCAACGTGTAATGGACTTTTATATGGTGAAGTAAACATGAGATGCACCATGGGACAATTTATCTGTACATCTGATTGGATAAAAGTTTGAAATATTGTTATAATGTCTGTGAGACCATCCTGACTCAAGTTGTGTTTGTGTGATGAACTCTGATTGGCCGTTCCTTAATGTTTCATATCTTAGTAACTTCCTTACACATACCGCTTGGTGGTGCTGTAACTTCATTTTTCATGTAGACTTATTTGTAACTCATGGGCCTGTCATGCGGATATGTGTGACGCAGATTTAATATCCGTGATCCGTGAAATATTAATGATTAAATACTCTTTAAAATCTAATCCTGTCACATTATTAATGTTGTAGACATTTCTCGGTTTAATAACGGTCTGTTTCTTTAATACAAATACACATTTAATATTGTATGTCTTTATTGTTCTTTAAATAAATTTATTGTGAAGTATTGACATTGCTCTATTAAATGTATTTATAATGCACATTGATTGTGTGCTATTGCGTGACATTACACTAATGTTTAAATATGCTAATCTGGTGTTTGAAGATGCGTTTCCCACGCAATATTTATTAATGTTAAAATTCCGGGAAGAATGTCAGTAACTTTGATAATCTGTTTATAAATGTTAAACTACAGCTTTGTTATTCGCAAATAAACCTCGAGCTTGTATTTCTCTGAAGTGCTCATATATGTTATTGTGCAATGTCGTCTTTAGTTTTAAAGAGACATTACAAACAATTGTATCAAATGATCTGTAGAGATAGAAGATTGTTTAGACTTTAAAATGTAAATCATTTTCTCTTAGTATTTATATATCCTCAACATAAGAAATTTAAATGCACATGGTTGAGCCAATCACATAAGGCATCTCTGTGCATCCACCAATCTTCATCTACTGAGCCTATCTCGATATGCTTTTCAAGCAAAGTATGTCAAGATAGGAAGAGAAGTAAATACACTATTTCAAGCTCTTAAAGGGACACTGTCCAAACAAATTTACCATTGGTGATTGAGCATGAAATGTTAATCAACTTTATTATTTAATACGATTATCAAATGTTAAGTTATCTTGTTATGTTTATTTGAAAATCAATAATGATATTTTATATTACGGACAATTGTTTAATAAAAACCTGGGTTGTCCTTGACGATTGTTGCATCAATTATTCCAAAAAATCAAGTTGTGTCCAGAGTACTGAAGCAAATAAATTAGCTATTTACTGCCTTATTTCTAAAGTAATGATAGCAACATCACAATGAGCATTCATAATATGAGACAAGTTTTAAAGTTGATTAAAATAGAATACTCATTCAGAATGTATAAATCATTGTTTTTTTAAATGGCTACCTTTAAGTATATTTTGAGTTCATGTCCCTTTAAATAAACATTTCACAATAATGCTTAATATATCATAAACCTAGGCACCTTCCTTTTGCTAAATGAGTCTAACATATGAGTAAAGCAAATTTAGATTAACTTCTAGATTGTTTTACACACTGACTGAAATATATTTATTAAATGAGGTCTTTTTTAGCCTTCAGCGTAGAGGGACATTAAGCTATATGTTATGTATGCATTTTGTATCATAATCTTATATTTGACCAACTTAATATGTTTTGTTATTCAATTATTATATTGTAATTATATATATTCGTGGATTAAATACATCTCTACATAGGCTATTTTGATGCTGATTGTTGTTTGCATATAGATGCCTTATATCATTGACTAAGATATGTGCATTTATTTTTATTTTAACAAGTATATTTAAAGACTGAATGTAATTCTATAGTACATTCTAAATATGTTTAAATTCTTGTATGATATTTGTAACAATGTATACAAAATATACATTTTGAATGACCCCTTTAAGGACCCAAACATATTGTATTTTGATTTAACATTGACAAAATAAACTAAAGGGGAAATTACATTCTATATAGATATTTGATGTCTAACCCAAGAGGTAAGATAGTAATAAATACATAATATTACTAAGTATAGTTAAATGACTCCACTAGAAAATTACATAGATTAACCTGGCATCCAATAACTAATTATTAAAAATTATAAAGTTAAATGACCTACCATTTATAAATGTAATAATTGTAAAATATTTTCTAATAATGTTTTGAGATACCTAAGGAAGATACATGATCTTATACAATTCTTTTTACATTCAACAACACTGTCACTTTCATGTAATTGAACCACTTCACCTTATTAAATGTTAAAACAATCATAATATTAATACATATCCTAAATATTTTTAATATATACTTTTTCAATATAAAAGCATTGAAGAATATGACTCCCCAATTAATGTTAAAATATATCTTTTAATATTCTCTGAAGAATTTTATTTTCTACTATTAATGCATTATTTTCTCTTATGCATGTGCTTGTCAAATAGCCAACTATCAGTCATGGGAGTCCAAGTTTTATTTATTTACAGATTATATTGATATATATTAGAATCTGCTAAAAAAAAATATATATTTAATAGAAAATTATTAAATATTCCATGAAGTCATCAGATGCCAATCTGAAATGACAAATAATAAAAATGGAACAAAGTTAATACACACGTTGTAAAATATTCATAAAATACATTTAAAATCATATGGTGTCTATGCTCTAACTTTGATCAACATTTTTTAAAGATAATCATTACATTCATTTTAAATTAATGAAATACATACACCATTATATTGTTGATTAAAAATAATATTTAAATTTAAAAAATTAAATTTATACATAATAATGTATATCACATGTAAACAATATATGTATGCTGAACATAAATGTAATATTTCATGTCCATTCAAATACCTCTATATCAACTATAATATGTATTCCTTTTTCTGATTGTGATCCCTAAATATCTAATTAAGAACTAAATATGACTAATGTATGTAAGCTACTAATATTCTACAGTCTTCACTAGCATGCATTGGTACACCAACCTGGACAATGCATGGTCTTTGAATGTCAATTCAGGGGTAAACAGTTGATCTTCAATAGGTGTCTTATTCATCAGTTCATTAAATAGAGGACTGGGAATTACCATCTAAAAAAGTAAAATCATCTAAGTGTCTGATTGTGATCCCTAAATATCTAATTAAGAACTAAATATGACTAATGTATGTAAGCTACTAATATTCTACAGTCTTCACTAGCATGCATTGGTACACCAACCTGGACAATGCATGGTCTTTGAATGTCAATTCAGGGGTAAACAGTTGATCTTCAATAGGTGTCTTATTCATCAGTTCATTAAATAGAGGACTGGGAAATACCATCTAAAAAGTAAAATCATCTAAGTGTCTGATTGTGATCCCTAAATATCTAATTAAGAACTAAATATGACTAATGTATGTAAGCTACTAATATTCTACAGTCTTCACTAGCATGCATTGGTACACCAACCTGGACAATGCATGGTCTTTGAATGTCAATTCAGGGGTAAACAGTTGATCTTCAATAGGTGTCTTATTCATCAGTTCATTAAATAGAGGACTGGGAAATACCATCTAAAAAGTAAAATCATCTAAGTGTCTGATTGTGATCCCTAAATATCTAATTAAGAACTAAATATGACTAATGTATGTAAGCTACTAATATTCTACAGTCTTCACTAGCATGCATTGGTACACCAACCTGGACAATGCATGGTCTTTGAATGTCAATTCAGGGGTAAACAGTTGATCTTCAATAGGTGTCTTATTCATCAGTTCATTAAATAGAGGACTGGGAAATACCATCTAAAAAGTAAAATCATCTAAGTGTCTGATTGTGATCCCTAAATATCTAATTAAGAACTAAATATGACTAATGTATGTAAGCTACTAATATTCTACAGTCTTCACTAGCATGCATTGGTACACCAACCTGGACAATGCATGGTCTTTGAAAGTCAATTCAGGGGTAAACAGTTGATCTTCAATAGGTGTCTTATTCATCAGTTCATTAAATAGAGGACTGGGAATTACCATCTAAAAAAGTAAAATCATCTAAGTGTCTGATTGTGATCCCTAAATATCTAATTAAGAACTAAATATGACTAATGTATGTAAGCTACTAATATTCTACAGTCTTCACTAGCATGCATTGGTACACCAACCTGGACAATGCATGGTCTTTGAAAGTCAATTCAGGGGTAAACAGTTGATCTTCAATAGGTGTCTTATTCATCAGTTCATTAAATAGAGGACTGGGAAATACCATCTACAAAATAGAAAATCATCTAAGTGTCTCCAATAGGATGTCTCCACAGCCTTATTCTATCAAATAGTTTGCACTTACCATGTGAACATGTCTTTGTATGGTTTTCAAGGTCAGCAGAATTTAAATATGCCATACATGATCCCATTGGTATACTTCAATTTCAATCTTGGCTTTTTCCCCCACTGTCAGTCTTGGAAATCTTCACTGTCAGGCTTCAAATTGTTCCCTTTCAGTCTTTATATTAAGTCATCTCCCTAATGTAAGAAATTATATATAAAGATTTCATACAAGTGTGTGAATCAGTTCTGTACCCCTCTCCCACCCCCCATTTCATAATAAATATCTATCACTAGCTTACTAAGCCTGTGTATGAACCTGTGTTATTTTCTATCAAGTGTGAAGATGAGTCATATTGAGCAGAACAAACCTCTGTGTCACATTGAACCATAGTCATTCTAGAGTATCCCTTTCTGATTATGTACATAAGTAATGTGTAAACAAAGTTATATTTTTAAAAATGTATGCCATATTATGTATTTGTGTACAAATCATGCCAGCAACAGTCCATACATTTCTACTTACCATCTGATGTCCTCTATAAAAACCAGGTGGCAAAGACTCGCTATAGGACCCAATGCCCAGAGCATCACCTATATTATGAGAAATAAATATTATTCTAACATTTGATCAATACTAACATGTTTGCACAATTCTCTACTTGTCATTTCCCTAGAGTTCACATCTATTGAAAATACTCCAGTGTAACTTCTATTATTTACCGTCTAAAGTGGCGGTTGATGACGTCTGCTCTGACATCAAGTCCCTCGTCCTGGAATTCCCCCTCTAGAACAGGATCATCCTCCTCATCTCTGAGGAGGTCTCTGTCCACCGGGACGGCCTGCAGCATCCCAGCCCGCTGTGCAATATTATGCAGGACGCTACAGGCTACAACGATCTTAGCCACCTTCTTTGGGTTGTACTGGAGTGCTCCTCCAGAACGGTCCAGGCACCTGAATCTCATCTTCAGGAGCCCGAACATCCTTTCAACCACCGCCCTGGTTCTCTTATGAGCCCTATTGTAGCGCTCCTCAGACACATCAGTTGGGCTACGCAAGGGGGTAATGAGCCAAGGCCGGCTCATGTACCCAGAATCACCTATAAATTTAGAACAGAACATAATTCAAACAGAATACTTAAACTAGTATATTGTTGTATAAATATATTTTTTAAAAACCATAATCCATATTAAAAGTTGTCAGAAACATAAAAAAATAAAAAAAATTATATATAAATCTGTATCTAGCCATTTCATCTAAGACATGCTACATATGCGTATTTCTCCTAAACCAAACCTTGTGTAAAATGCTAACTACATGTTTACATTGCATTCTCTATCTGAACACTTAAGGTAAGACATGCTACATATCTGCATTTCAATAAAACTAGACATTAGCAGAAATAGACAATGACAGGGTTAAATTGCATGAGATAATATCTTGCTATTTCATCTAAGACATGCTACATATGCGTATTTCTCCTAAACCAAACCTTGTGTAAAATGCTAACTACATGTTTACATTGCATTCTCTATCTGAACACTTAAGGTAAGACATGCTACATATCTGCATTTCAATAAAACTAGACATTAGCAGAAATAGACAATGACAGGGTTAAATTGCATGAGATAATATCTTGCTATTTCATCTAAGACATGCTACATATGCGTATTTCTCCTAAACCAAACCTTGTGTAAAATGCTAACTACATGTTTACATTGCATTCTCTATCTGAACACTTAAGGTAAGACATGCTACATATCTGCATTTCAATAAAACTAGACATTAGCAGAAATAGACAATGACAGGGTTAAATTGCATGAGATAATATCTTGCTATTTCATCTAAGACATGCTACATATGCGTATTTCTCCTAAAACAAACCTTGTGTAAAATGCTAACTACATGTTTACATTGCATTCTCTATCTGAACACTTAAGGTAAGACATGCTACATATCTGCATTTCAATAAAACTAGACATTAGCAGAAATAGACAATGACAGGGTTAAATTGCATGAGATAATATCTTGCTATTTCATCTAAGACATGCTACATATGCGTATTTCTCCTAAAACAAACCTTGTGTAAAATGCTAACTACATGTTTACATTGCATTCTCTATCTGAACACTTAAGGTAAGACATGCTACATATCTGCATTTCAATAAAACTAGACATTAGCAGAAATAGACAATGACAGGGTTAAATTGCATGAGATAATATCTTGCTATTTCATCTAAGACATGCTACATATGCGTATTTCTCCTAAAACAAACCTTGTGTAAAATGCTAACTACATGTTTACATTGCATTCTCTATCTGAACACTTAAGGTAAGACATGCTACATATCTGCATTTCAATAAAACTAGACATTAGCAGAAAAAGACAATGAAAGGGTTAAATTGCATGAGATAATATCTTGCCATTTCATCTAAGACATGCTACATATGCGTATTTCTCCTAAAACAAACCTTGTGTAAAATGCTAACTACATGTTTACATTGCATTCTCTATCTGAACACTTAAGGTAAGACATGCTACATATCTGCATTTCAATAAAAATAGACATTAGCGTCGGTAAATAACAAATGGTTAAATTTAATCCTATAGCTGAACATGACGCTAACAGTTAAAAAATACAGGGGCAATTGTCAAAATAATTAACCATGTTGTGCACAAATACTCACCAACGAGATAACCAGGGGGCATTTGTCTTTCCTCAAACTGTCTCCACAGGGACGACAGAGAGAGGATGCGGGCATCATGACAAGCACCTCCAAAATTCGCATACACATGCATAATCCTCATCCGTGCGTCACAAACATACTGCACGTTGAGGCTATGAAAATGTTTGCGATTTCTGAATGGCAAGTCATCAATTGGAGCACGCAGCGCAATGTGGGTACAATCAATGGCTCCCAAGACATTGGGCAATTGAGCAATATCAAAGAATTCCCGCTTCAGGCGCCTCCAATCACCATCATTCTGTGGGAATCCTATGTAATGCTTACTGATACGTACCATGGCGTCCAGAAAGTTATCAAACACCACAGAGAATGTACCTTGAGCCAGGCCATGCATGTACAGTTCTCCGGATTGAAAACTCCCGGAGGCCAGGACGTATAGACAGCTTAGCATCTTACTCATGGGGGGAACAGCAGTCCTTATTTGTATACGTGGCTCCAAATGAGGTTTAAGAAGATCGTAAAGGCCAATGAGCTGTTCGCAATCGAGCCGATACTTATCAAAAACCTCAAAGTCACTCATGTTTTCCAAGGTGGGTCTCACCCTGTAGACACGAGGACCTCGAACCAGACGACCCCTTCGTCTCGGTCTGAGCCGCCGAGGCTGCCTGATTCGACCAACAGCTAGTTCGCCAATAGCACCACCAGCAGCGTCTACCATGTCATCGTCATCCATCTTTCAAAACAGCGTAACAAGGTATGCACTTGATCTGATGTGGATCACAAGTGATGCTTTGGCCATGTTGTTTGGGGGATTTATAGTACAATTAGTCCAATGGTAGTGAGTTTGTAATGATTGCTGATTGTATTCACCTGTTTGTATGTGAGCGGCGCGAATGCTTTCACAGTGGGCGTTTATTTGTTGTTTGCTGAAATGTTAGTTTCAAACAATGATTCTCAATGTGAAAGTGTCAAATATCACACATACAGTGCATGTTTGTAATGTTTGATCATATGCGTAATCAATATTTCCTAAACGCGATGTTATAGTAACAAGCACACGTCCAGGCTAACATGAATGAAAGTGCATAGTTGTGTATAATGTGCATCGAATGTGATCGATCAATGTTGCTGCAATATTGTTTGTAAATGATAAAGTAACATCTGTAGTATTGTATATATAAGTGATTTCAGAGCTGTCAATATTGTATGCGTCCCTTTAAAATCGCAATAATAATTCATAACTTCCCGTCTGTCATCTGTAGTATTGTATATATAAGTGATTGCCGAGCTGTCAATATTGTACGCGTCCCTTTCAAATCGCAATAATAATTCAGAACTTCCCGTCTGTCATCTGTAGTATTGTATATATAAGTGATTGCCGAGCTGTCAATATTGTACGCGTCCCTTTCAAATCGCAATAATAATTCCGAAATTCCCGTCTGCCATCTGTAGTATTGTATATATAAGTGATTGCCGAGCTGTCAATATTGTATGCGTCCCTTTCAAATCGCACTAATACTGAATAACTTCCCGTCTGCCATCTGTAGTATTGTGTATATATAAGTGATTGCTGAGATGTCAATATTGTATGCGTCCCTGTAAAATCGCAATAATACTGAATAACTTCCGGCTGCCATCTGTAGTATTATATATATAAGTGATTTCCGAGCAGTCAATATTGTATGCGTCCCTTTCAAATCGCACTAATACTGAATAACTTCCGGCTGTCATCTGTAGTATTGTATATATAAGTGATTGCCGAGATGTCAATATTGTATGCGTCCCATTCAAATGGCACTAATACTGAAGAACTTCCGGCTGTCATCTGTAGTATTATATATATAAGTGATTTTCGATCTGACGATATTGTATGCGTCCCATAAAAATTGCACGAATACTGAATAACTTCCGGCTGTCATCTGTAGTATTATATATATAATTGATGTGCGATCTGACAATATTTCTGAATTGTCCCATTGAAATCTCCATAATAATGCTGTTCAAAAGTGTGTTTTACGTATATGTTGTATTGTAGTATTGAGTGTTAAAGTTCCTAAAGGGGCGGTACAGTGGTGAATCTGTGATGTGTATGGTTGAATCTTCTAATGACGTCATGATATTATTAACCTGCCTATGTAGTTGTGAAATCCTCATTGTGTTGTTGTATTGTGCTACATTGTTATTGTGTGCTGAATAAAATCTAAATGTGTGCTTTGTGGTTGCGTGATGGGTGATGCGTGTTATGTACATGTACGTATATATTGTGATTGTGTCCCACATATGCTGACTTCTATATAGCGGTCTGGCATTGTTGTTCCTTCCCATAAAGTGACATCTGTAATCTGGTGTAATGATGTTCTTGTTGTACGTAATTCCTAATGGTTTCTGGTGATGGAATCATGATGTTAAAAGTACAGTAAAATCCATATGTTGTGTTTTGTGATTCCTAGAGAGAATGTAATGTGTTTTTCCCCCATCATTTGAATGCACATGTATGATTGAATGTTAAAAGTAATGTATGTGCATCCATGAGTGATCATGTGTTAAGCCTATGTAGATATGCAGTTGCTGCAAGCATATGAGTTGAATAACAGAAATGCAATAATAAAGGTAAATGAGAGATGTTTCCCATTGTGTAGTGTTTGTGAATCCAGAAATGTGTATTGAATTTTATTTTAATTGTAAATGTAATTTTATTGAAATAATAATGTGTTACTAGTGATGGGGATTTGTAGTTGATGTAATCTAAAAGTGTTAAAAATATTTATGGTGTGGTGAATATTTAATATTAAAAAACATAAGTCCACCATAGGGAAATAGTCATTTCTTGATCTATTTATCATAGCTGGGTCTAACGCATGAAATCATGTATTTTCTAGCGCTGGTATTTGGAGTTTTTCAGTCTACGCTATTTGCGTGCGTTAGGGAAATGAGGGTTTCGCGTGCACGAGCACGTCTTCCCAATAGAAGTCAATGGAGGCTCCAAAGATTTCTATATTTTTTTTTCTAAGACTGGTTTTCCTCGTAAAGTGAGTGACGTCATGATCTTGTGTGAAAAAGTAACTAAATCGTGTTCTTTTTGTAATAAATAAATATTTTGTGTATGTAATGTGGTGTATATTGTTTGTATGCATCGATGAGTGTATGTTTGTGATAATGTTATTCGTTAGATGTAGGTATATGAGGGTCTTTTCCCGTATGTCCATGTAAGTCAATGTGAAAATGGATTTGTGTGGATTTTTTTCAAACACCCGAGATCTCGCAACTTTAATCCTTTGTATTTTAAAGAAAAAATAAAAAATACGAAAAATAAAGATAGTGTTGTGTTTGTATGAGTGTAAGTGTACTTTGTGTAATATTTGTTTTGTGATTCGTGGATGTTTTTTTGTGCGGTATATGTTTACTACTGGGTCTGAGGTGGCGGTAGAAAGTTGAGCGTTAGGTGTATTTTGAGTCGCGGTAAATAAACTCTAAATACCGGAGTGCGTAAAAAACCCGCGTTAGGAGCCTCTAACGCTGGTTTTGACGGCTACCGCCGAACTCTAAATCTAGGCCAGAGATTTTGTGACTCATCCCCATTCCGGAAAGAGGATTCCTATCAGAGGCAGATTCTCATGTAATTCTGCTCCTTACTGTTCTGCCTCTCTTAGACCTCTGGTAACGTATAGAAATATCGACATTCCTGCTCAATGCCAAACAATCACCTCTTGCTTCATACACAATATACATAATATACCGGTGGGAGAATATAAATACATAATATACCGGTGGGAAAATAAAATTACATACTAAACATACCGGTGGAAAAACTAAAACTTACAACGTTTGTTTCTAAGGAAGCTCTAAGAAACCTCTTGCTTCTAGGAAACTGTTTCCTTATTCAGTTGGCCGACTGCTTCATTGACTGCTCCATTGACTCTGATGTGTTTTTAACCAAACTGTCAAACAAGAAATATACTAGCCCTAATCCTTTGGCTTTTATCTATTCATCTACATATATAACTTTTTAAACAGCCAATCCACTCTAACTTATCTGCAATAGGCTAACCAATTGTATGGGTATTGTGTAACCAATTGTATGGTTCATGTGTAAACATTTGTATTTATTAATTGGATTACTTATCAATTAGATTCCTGTATTTAATGTATAATAATTATGAGTTTGATCTTTTATTGTATATTACACTAGGTGTTTCAATGTACTAGGTGTAATACATATATTAGTAAACTGTATTATTTGTTATACATTTATATATTTTTATTTGTTATACATTTAACTCTCCCTCAGGACACTAACGGCTAGATTTAGAGTTTTGTCGGTAACGACCCGCGTAGCTAACGCTGGCTTTTTTCTGGCCGCACCTTTAAAATAACTCTGGTATTGAGAGTCCACAGAATGGCTGCGTTAGACTCCAAAAAAGGAGCGTAGAGCATATTTAACGCAACTGCAACTCTCGATACCAGAGTTGCTTACGGACGCGGCCAGCCTCAAAAACGGGCTCGTGCACGATTCCCCCATAGGAAACAATGGGGCTGTTTGAGCTGAAAAAAAACCTAACACCTGCAAAAAAGCCGCGTTCAGCTCCTAACGCAGCCCCATTGTTTGCTATGGGGAAACACTTCCTACGTCTGCACCTAACACTCTAACATGTACCCCGAGTCTAAACACCCCTAACCTTACACTTATTAACCCCTAATCTGCCGCCCCCGCTATCGCTGACCCTTGCATATTAATATTAACCCCTAATCTGCCGCTCCGTAAACCGCCGCTACTTACATTATCCCTATGTACCCCTAATCTGCTGCCCCTAACACCGCCGACCCCTATATTATATTTATTAACCCCTAATCTGCCCCCCACAACGTCGCCTCCACCTGCCTACACTTATTAACCCCTAATCTGCCGACCAGACCGCACCGCTATTATAATAAAGTTATTAACCCCTAATCCGCCTCACTAACCCTATAATAAATAGTATTAACCCCTAATCTGCCCTCCCTAACATCGCCGACACCTAACTTCAAACATTAACCCCTAATCTGCCGACTGGAGCTCACCGCTATTCTAATAAATGTATTAACCCCTAAAGCTAAGTCTAACCCTAACACTAACACCCCCCTAACTTAAATATAATTTAAATCTAACGAAATTAATTAACTCTTATTAAATAACTTTTTCCTATTTAAAGCTAAATACTTACCTGTAAAATAAATCCTAATATAGCTACAATTTAAATTATAATTATATTATAGCTATTTTAGGATTTATATTTATTTTACAGGTAACTTTGTATTTATTTTAACCAGGTACAATAGCTATTAAATAGTTAAGAACTATTTAATAGTTACCTAGTTAAAATAAGTACAAAATTACCTGTAAAATAAATCCTAACCTAAGTTACAATTAAACCTTACACTTTTATTTAATTAATTTAATGATAGTAAATACCTACAATTAAACCTAACACTACACTATCAATACATTAATTAAATACAATACCTACAAATAACTACAATGAAATAAACTAACTAAAGTACAAAAAAATAAAAAAGAACTAAGTTACAAAAAATAAAAAAATATTTACAAACATTAGAAATATATTACAACAATTTTAAACTAATTTACACTTACTCTAAGCCCCCTAATAAAATAACAAAGCCCCCCAAAATAAAAAAAATGCCCTACCCTATTCTAAATTACTAAATTTCAAAGCTCTTTTACCTTACCAGCCCTGAACAGGGCCCTTTGCGGGGCATGCCCCAAGAAGTTCAGCTCTTTTGCCTGTAAAAAAAACATACAATACCCCCCCCCCAACATTACAACCCACCAACCACATACCCCTAATCTAACCCAAACCCCCCTTAAATAAACCTAACACTAAGCCCCTGAAGATCTCCCTACCTTGAGTCGTCTTCACCCAGCCGAGCCAAATTCTTCATCCAAGCGGAGCAAGAAGAGGTCCTCCATCCGGTAGAAGTCTTCATCCAAGCGGGGCAGAAGAGGTCTTCCATCCGATTGAAGTCTTCATCCAAGCGGGATCTTCTATCGTCATTCATCCGGAGCGGAGCGGCAGCATCCTGAAGACCTCTGACGCGGAACATCCATCCTGGCCGACGACTGAACGACAAATGACGGTTCCTTTAAATGACGTCATCCAAGATGGCGTCCCTCGAATTCCGATTGGCTGATAGGATTCTATCAGCCAATCGGAATTAAGGTAGGAATATTCTGATTGGCTGATGGAATCAGCCAATCAGAATCAAGTTCAATCCGATTGGCTGATTGGATCAGCCAATCGGATTGAACTTGATTCTGATTTGATGATTCCATCAGCCAATCAGAATATTCCTACCTTAATTCCGATTGGCTGATAGAATCCTATCAGCCAATCGGAATTCGAGGGACGCCATCTTGGATGACGTCATTTAAAGGAACCGTCGTTCAGTCGTCGGCCAGGATGGATGTTCCGCGTCGGAGGTCTTCAGGATGCTGCCGCTCCGCTCCAGATGGATGACGATAGAAGATCCCGCTTGGATGAAGACTTCAATCGGAAGGAAGACCTCTTCTGCCCCGCTTGGATGAAGACTTCTACCGGATGGAGGACCTCTTCTTGCTCCGCTTGGATGAAGAATTTGGCTCGGCTGGGTGAAGACGACTCAAGGTAGGGAGATCTTCAGGGGCTTAGTGTTAGGTTTATTTAAGGGGGGTTTGGGTTAGATTAGTGGTATGTGGGTGGTGGGTTGTAATGTTGGGGGGGGGTATTGTATGTTTTTTTTATACAGGCAAAAGAGCTGAACTTCTTGGGGCATGCCCTGCAAAGGGCCCTGTTCAGGGCTGGTAAGGTAAAAGAGCTTTGAACTTTAGTAATTTAGAATAGGTTAGGGCATTTTTTTTATTTTGGGGGGCTTTGTTATTTTATTAGGGGGCTTAGAGTAGGTGTAAATTAGTTTAAAATTGTTGTAATATATTTCTAATGTTTGTAAATACTTTTTTATTTTTTGTACTTTAGTTAGTTTATTTCATTGTAGTTATTTGTAGGTATTGTATTTAATTAATGTATTGATAGTGTAGTGTTAGGTTTAATTGTAGGTAATTGTAGGTATTTTATTTAATTAATTTAATGATAGTATAGTGTTAGGTTTAATTGTAACTTAGGTTAGGATTTATTTTACAGGTAATTTTGTACTTATTTTAACTAGGTAACTATTAAATAGTTCTTAACTATTTAATAGCTATTGTACCTGGTTAAAATAAATACAAAGTTACCTGTAAAATAAATATAAATCCTAAAATAGCTATAATATAATTATGATTTATATTGTAGCTATATTAGGATTTATTTTACAGGTAAGTATTTAGGTTTAAATAGGAATAAGTTATTTAATAAGAGTTAATTTATTTCGTTAGAATAAAATTATATTTAACTTGGGGGGGGGGGGTAGGGTTAGAATTAGCTTTAGGGGTTAAAAAATTTATTAGAATAGCGGTGAGCTCCAGTCGGCAGATTAGGGGTTAATTATTGTAGGTAGCTGGCTGCGACGTTGTGGGGGGCAGGTTAGGGGTTAATAAATATAATATAGGGGTCGGCGGTGTTAGGGGCAGCAGATTAGGGGTACATAAGTATAACGTAGGTGGCGGTCGGCAGATTAGGGGTTAAAAAAATGTAATCGAGTGGCGGCGATGTGGGGGGACCTCGGTTTAGGGGTACATAGGTAGTTTATGGGTGTTAGTGTACTTTAGAGTACAAGATTTTACAATATGTGGCCACAATAAAAACAAATGTAACAAACCTTGACAAGATCAGTGCTTTGGACTGTCTAAAACATAATCTGTGTATTGGCAATATGTCTGCTAAAGGGTATACCCGTAGTAGGGGTGGCTGTCTGAGATGATTCACAGTGCTAAAAAGTGTCTCAAATTGACAGTGCTAATAGGTGTCTCCAAATAAATGTGAAAAAATAGTGCAAACAATGTCGCGAACAATGTTAATAAAAGAACATGTTGATAAAACGTAGTGGATAAAAAACAGTTGTGGATAAAAAACAGTATGACAATCAGTTGAAATTCAACAATATACAAATTGTGTGGTGTAATCAAACAATAGGTGATTCTTGTGTACTCCAAAAGAAAATTATAACATGATGGCAAACTCCAAAAAATGATTAAAATAATGACAAATGAAAAAAGAAAGAAAAATTCCTGAAAACAGTGAACAGTTCAACAACAATAAGGAATGTCAGAATTGAAAAAATGTACTTGTGTGTCCCAAACAAATGCAGTAGTTTTCCCAGTGTTATTTCCTAGTGTAGTCTCTCCCAAGTGTGCGGTGCAGATAGGACTCCTAAGTGTAGACCCAATCGGTTAGTTCAGTGTTCTGCCATATTGATCCTGTCTGTAAAGAGCTTTATGAACCGGTGTTAGCCCAGAAAGCTCTTAACTCCTGACTTTTTTCTGCGGCTGGAGTTTTGTCGTTAGATTTCTAACGCTCACTTCAGACACAACTCTAAATACCGGAGTTAGAAAGATCCCATTGAAAAGATAGGATACGCAATTGACGTAAGGGGATCTGCGGTATGGAAAAGTCGCGGCTGAAAAGTGAGCGTTAGACCCTTTTTTTAATGACTCCAAATACCGGCGGTAGCCTAAAACCAGGGTTAGGAGCCTCTAACGCTGGTTTTCACGGCTACCGCCAAACTCCAAATCTAGGCCTAAGTATTTTTACATCCTCCCTTAGAGTCCCACAGACATATGATCTTTTTATATATATTTTTATCATTATATTTTTTCATCAACTTATTTTATTGACTAATATTAAAGAAAATCAATTTTTAACAATTTTATAAATTTGTAACCATTTTATGTATTAATATTAAAGAAATTATTGGTTCAAGAAAGTTCTGAGTCATAGTGAAATAATTGCAACTTAATTCTACTACACAAGGGGTATATCTCCAAAACAAAAATCGTACTAACACTACATATATATACACCCAATCACTCTTAAAGGTTTTAGCATTTATTTGCGCCCCATACTCCTAAATCTCTTCTTTCCAACTGTCGGAATAGACACAACAGCCTCTTTAGGGGAAATACTCGCAAAGGAAACTGAATTACGGACTGTGACAGTGTAATATTTGTTAGAATCTGTATTTACAGATATGCTGTAGGAGAATACGAAGGAGCGTATGATGATGTTTATGCACACAAAGATCCAAACATACGATTGGTACCCATTGGAAGTTTGGGATGGTACTTTAAAGAAAATATTGGATCAAGGTATATCTCTATTTTGACAGCAACATACTGGTCACTGATACAGATTACATTGTCTCAAGGGACCATCAAGAGACATTTCCAAAGAATATTATTACACTATCAAGGCTGAGAGACTGTTTTTGTCATTTTTTCTTCCTTTCTTACAAATTAATTTTTGCAGGTGGTGCTAGTCATTCCCCCTTGGGACGCCTTGGGGGTAGTACATTGTATATAATTTTTCTGTATACCCTTTTTTTCTGGAAAATGTTTGAATGATGTTTGTTTGTATTATCCAGCTCACCATATTGAGCAGTTTAGAATTTTGTGCGGTTTTGTATGGTGGATGGGGTTTGTGAGAATGAGAGCAGACAAACAGTGTTCTCATCACTGTGAAAAGTTGAAAAGATATTCAATACTCACTTGTTAAGCAATAAAGAATTTAAGAAATTATTTTCTAAGTCTCAGGTGCTGGGATTTGTTATTAATATATTAGTTTAGAGTAAGGTGACCAAACTGTATCCCGTGCACAAGCACGTTTATATAGTCTTTGTTTTCATGGTAGTGCTGTCACTATTTAATTTACTTTTATTTATATATATATATATATATATATATATATATATATATATATATATATATATATATAAATGTGGTTGATCAGAGGATTGCCATGTATCGCGGGGCTGCACAATTGGGCTAAAATAAAAGAGGCTACTCCTAGGTGGTGACTTGACATAGATCAAGCTGCTTAGCTGGTAGAGCACTTCTCTTTCTGTATGTATTTGCAATATGACCCTGTGAAGTCTCCTTAATGTTGGAGAAACCAAATGTGGACTCCTTGCCCAGTGTGCTTAGAGGAATATGGCTGCACCTCACTGACGAGACCCAAAGAAGACCGAAACAATTGTTTGTGGTTGCCATGTTCCTTTTCAGAGGAGGATTGCCTGGTATTTTGGGGCTGGGTTGACCTTGTTATGCATGAGAAAATTATGTTATGCATGAGAATGTTCTCCTCTTTGAAAAGCTGAATTAGGATAAAAAAAAGTCTGCTCCTAGGTAGTAACTCACCATAGAACATTCTTCTGAGCTGTTGTTCAATCCTGGTATAGCACTTCTCTTTCTGTATGTATTGGTTGATGAATCACTACTCACATGGAGGAGATCCCACCCTATGTTGTGTGTATTCTGTTTATAGGCAAACAACATTTCATGTTGAAACATTTATAATAAAATGTATTGGTTCATATTAAATACATTTAAAACATTTTATTAATACAGTGCTTAATTGTCAATCTATAAACTACATACAAATAAAGTGATATTAATGCAAAAAAGATTCACAAAGTTTAGACAACAGTACAACTTTTGTTTAAAGGGATATGAAGTCCAACATTTGTTATCATAATTTGTCTATTATATTTCTTTCATGTAATTGGCAAGAGTCCATGAGCTAGTGACATATGGGATATACAATCTTACCAGGAGGGGCAAAGTTTCCCAAACCTCAAAATGCCTATAAATACTCACCACACCCACAATCCAGTTGCCCACCTTGGCCACTTCCATTACGGCCGGACCTACTATCTCAAGGTCCATTTTTCCATCAGGATCTCAAATCATTAAATTTGAAGCTATGGAAATTGAACGCTTAGTTTTAAGTCATAGAGGGTTCTCTGACTCAGTGATTAATACTATGTTACAAGCTCGTAAATCTGTTTCTAGAAAGATTTATTATAGAGTTTGGAAGACTTACATTTCATGGTGTTCTTCTAATAAATTCTCCTGGCATTCTTTTAGAATTCCTAGAATTTTGCAGTTTCTTCAGGATGGTTTGGATAAGGGTTTGTCTGCAAGTTCCTTGAAAGGACAAATCTCCGCTCTTTCTGTTTTATTTCACAGAAAGATTGCTATACTTCCTGATATACACTGTTTTGTACAGGCTTTAGTTTGTATTAAGCATGTCATTAAGTCAATTTCTCTTCCTTGGAGTCTTAATTTGGTTCTGAAGGCTTTACAGGCTCCTCCATTTGAACCTATGCATTCTTTGGACATTAAACTACTTTCTTGGAAAGTGTTGTTCCTTTTGGCTATCTCTTCTGCTAGAAGAGTTTCTGAGCTATCTGCTCTTTCTTGTGAGTCTCCTTTTCTGATTTTTCATCAGGATAAGGCAGTTTTGCCGACTTCTTTTCAATTTTTACCTAAGGTTGTGAATTCTAACAACATTAGTAGAGAAATTGTTGTCCCTTCCTTGTGTCCTAATCCTAAGAATTATTTGGAGAGATCCTTACATTCTTTGTATGTGGAAGCTACTAAAGATTTCAGGAAGACTTCCAGTCTATTTGTTTTATTTTCTGGTCCTAGGAAAGGTCAGAAAGCTTTTGCTATTTCCTTGGCTTCTTGGTTGAAACTTTTGATTCATCAAGCTTATTTGGAGTCGGGTCAAACCCTGTCTCAGAAAATTACAGCTCATTCTACTAGATCAGTCTCCACTTCGTGGGCTTTTAAGAATGAAGCTTCAGTTGATCAGATTTGCAAAGCGGCAACTTGGTCCTCTTTGCATACATTTACTAAATTCTACCATTTTGATGTATTTGCTTCTTAGAAAACAGTTTTTGGTAGAAAAGTTCTTCAGGCAGCTGTTTCAGTTTGATTCTTCTGCTTTTGATTTAAGTTTTTTTCTTTCAAAAGTTAAAATAAACTTATTTTTTTGGGTTGTGGATTATTTTTTCAGCGAAATATGGCCGTTTTTATTTTATTCCCTCCCTCTCTAGTGACTCTTGAGTGGAAGACTCCACATCTTGGGTATTGATATCCCATATGTCACTAACTCATGGACTCTTGCCAATTACATGAAAGAAAACATAATTTATGTAAGAATTTACCTGATAAATTCATTTCTTTCATATTGGCAAGAGTCCATGAGGCCCACCCTTTTTATGGTGGTTATGATTTTTTGTATAAAGCACAATTTTTTCCAAATTTCCTTTGTTGATGCTTTCTACTCATTTCTTTATCACCCCACTGCTTGGCTATTCGTTAAACTGAATTGTGGGTGTGGTGAGGGGTGTATTTATAGGCATTTTGAGGTTTGGGAAACTTTGCCCCTCCTGGTAGGATTGTATATCCCATATGTCACTAGCTCATGGACTCTTGCCAATATGAAAGAAATGAATTTATCAGGTAAATTCTTACATAAATTATGTTTTTCTTCATTCTCTTGGTATGCTTTGTATCTTTGTTGAAGGAGCATTAATGCACTACTGGAAGCTAGTTGAACACATTGACTGTTCCAATGACAGGCTTTATATATATGCAACCAGCCACCAATCTGCATCCAGCTTCCAGTAGGGCGTTGCGGCAACTGAGACTGTCTAGAAATGCTTTTCAAACAAATAATACCAAGAAAATGAAGCAAATTAGATAATACTAGTAAATTGAAAAGCTGTTTAAAATTGCATGCTGTACCCAAATTATGAAAGATTCATTTTGATTTTAGGAAGCATTTCTGTTTATTCATATAGCCATCTATTTCTTGCAGATCCAGTAAGTTACATGTTAACATAGGAGCTATAGCATAGTTTCCCCCCCCCCCTTATAAAGAATAACATCAGTAACATATGTGCCAGATGCAATGTAAAAATGCATTGGCTCTAAGAGGCCGCCTGGTGCTTTTTTTCTTGCTATCATATGGCAGATGACTTGCATGGGCAGCAGTGCTGACCAAACATTTGCTGAAAGCTTATCAAAGTCGTCAAAATCATTTCACTGATGTGAACAGTACAAAACCCTTCAAAAAGATGGTGCCTTTTGATGGAATTCAAACTTATCCAGCAGCTTCTGAAATGAATTCCAAAATATAGATAGCAAAAATCATTAAATGGCAGCAGGAGGCATTAGTAATGTAAGTCTGGACTATCATGGGATCAAATAGATTTAAATAAAAATAATAAATGTGCATTTATTTATTTGATAAGATTATTGGTTCTCCAAAGATCAGACATCTATAGCTTGCAATTCATCTATTTTTGTGTGCCTGAGTGTTTAAAGTATAAGATTTAAGTTACTTGCTTTTCGCTGTTTTTAATTGCTACATTTTTAATATTACAGTGCAGCATCTTGAAGGTTGAAAATGTTTACCTGGAAGAAGAGTCATGGCTAGATTTGAAGGCACGAGTAATGACTTTAAAAAGCCACTGTCTGACCTGGACACAGTATGCATCACTGAAAGAGGAATCTGTGTATAAGGAAAGCGCTGAAAATCCGAATTGGTAGGTTTTCTATTGTTCTAATGTCTGTACATAGGGTTAAGGAATAAATTCCTCTTAAAAAGTACACACTAAAGTTTTTACCAATGCAGTAGCAAGTGTAAATAGCTTATGGAATACATATCCACACACAAAAAAGTCCCCACCCCTTTCAAGTGGTAAGATCTATTATCTGCTTGAATCTTTAAAAAGAAAAAAAAAAAGCTTCAAATGATTTCACCAGACATCAGTCTTTACAGAAGAAAATGTAATCACACAAGTACATACAGATTGAAGATAAGTACTTTGCAAAACCTCAAAAATGTTATTTTAATAATTATGTGTTAATCACTAAAATTCCATAGAGGCCAACTGTGTCATCAAAAAACAAAATAAAGATACAGGGGGTTCTATAAATGTACATTGGTTCACAACCCTGTGTAAGGCTTAATCACTGCTAACATAGAATTTCATATAAAAAAATAAAGTGACATTAAGCACTTTAAGATGGTAATATAAAATGTTAAAGAGTATAAATAAATACAAGTCTGCAATATACTTTCATTCTTTATTTTGTCCCCTTTTCCTGCAATTCCATTTTGAAATTGTGAGCTTTTCAGTTCCTGTTAAAAATGTAAGTGCTGAACACTGTTATATTCCACACAGCCATTGGCTGCACACCCTAGTGACCTATTTATAACTGTCCCTTATTGGCCACAGCAAATAAAGTAACCTAAGTTACAACATGGTAGCCCTCATTGTTCTATAGACACTAAATCTTTACACTTATTTTGTCAGAATTTAAACCACTAATGAAACTTTAAAAAATAAATCTGCATGTTATTTTCAGACTAATCTTTTCTTTTAATGCATCATTCTATTTAGCATTTATTTAGTGTTTAATGTCCCTTTAAGTATACATCAATATATAGGCTGTGACATAATCATTTCATTTTAATATTTATCTGAAAGAACAGAAATATTAATTAAATATTAATTGTATCACGGACACACACACAAAAAAAATCACTTTTAAAATGTAAGGAAGAACTATTGGAGGGACCTTTACCTTTTATGGCCTACTATGGAACTGTTAATGGTAAAAGTAAAACATAGGCATTGTAATGCTTCCTGATAAATACTTTAAAGCTAAAAAGCTGTTAAATCTGAATTATAGGTATGAAAATAACTAACTAACCTATATGGTTTACTGTTTGATGTGCATACGTTTGTAGGCTTCTATAAAAGTAATTTAATTTGCTCTTAATTAAGAGTCCCAAAAATGTAGTATCCAGACACATCTCTAATATAAAGGGCATCTTCATACCTTGGAACTTCATCACTGGGACTTGTATCCTAACAACTTTATATAATATTTCCATCTAGTTGTAAAATTCCATTGTATGTATTAGCAAAATATTTTTTTTATGCACAGACTCTCAGGTAACAATAACATTTGGCATGAAAGTCCCAGCAGCATTTATCATATCCAAATTGTAATACCCAATAGTAATCCCTTACAGCGAGATATTGCCATAATTTGCTGTACTCTGGTGTATATATTCACATATAACTATATAATCCCAGATGGTTCTTTGTGGTGTAAAAAACCTGTAATACCAGCTCTGTCTGTAAGTGAGCGGTGAGCATAAACTGCTCGTTAGCACCGCACAGCTTCTAACGCAAAACTCGTAATCTAGGCGATTGTCTTTCTTACTTAAACAGCATAAATGATGGAAATTGACTGTATGAATGTTTTAATTCTAGGCTCTTCTATACAAACCAGAAGGTAGAAGTTTCGAATTATTATTTAGAAGCCACTGACAAAATCAGGAAATATTCTTTTTGTCCTTTATTCTGGTGCCACAAAGCTTAAAGAAACATGAAACCCAATTTGTTTTCTTTCAGAGAGAGCATGTCATTTTTAACAACTTTCTAATTTACCTCTGTTATCAAATTGTCTTTGTTCTCTTGATAGCTTTTGTTGAAAAGCGGGAATGTCAGTTCAGTATGTAAGCAGTGTTTTAAGAATGTTATCTGTATTTCCTGTCTTGTAGTGCTCCAGACACCTACTTAGTTATTTCTTCAACAAAGAATACCACAGGAAAAAATTGATAATAGAAGCAAATGTTTTTAAAATGATATGCTCTGTCTGAATCATAAAAGAACATTTTTGGGTTTCATATTAATTAAAAACCTGTATTTAACTAATTGGATTCTTTGTGTTCGGTGATCATGGGCCTGCCATCACAAAATCTCAGTGAAATAGTTATTCAAAGCAGTCACATGGTCTCCCATGCATTCTATCATTACATTGGTACCAGTTTTGTGTCATCACAAGCAGTCCCTTTTTCTTTTTTCCTTTGCCTCCAGCCTTGAATTTGGACCATATTTATGCCCACCCTGCTTGCAATTAGTATTTCCTTCTTAATACAAGGAGAGTCCACGACTTCATTCCTTACTGTTGGGAAATACTGAACCTGGCCACCAGAAGGAGGCAAAGACACCCCAGCCAAAGGCTTAAATATCTCTCACACTTCCCCCATCCCCCAGTCATTCTTTGCCCTTCATCCAGGGATCCTCAGGCGGAGCTAATAGATTCAATCGAATCTACCTTTTTCTGCCTTTACCACTCCTTCCTCGAGTAGTGGCCCACGTCAAGAAGGAGCAAGCGTCAGTAATTCTGATTGCTCCATCGTGGCCGCGAAGGACATGGTTTACGGACCTAGTGAGGATGACCTCTTCTCCTCCATGGAGGTTACCTTGTCGCAGGGATCTGCTGGAACAGGGTCCTTTTGTTCATCAAAATCTAGATTCTCTGAGGCTGACTGTGTGGAGATTGAACGCTTAGTCCTTGCCAAGAGAGGGTTTTCTGAGAGAGTTATTGATAATCTTATTCGAGCTACTAAGTCGGTTACTTGTCGCATCTATCATATGGTGTGGAGATCCTACTTATTCTGGTGTGAAGAGGGTGGATTTCCTTGGCATAAAGTTAAGGTTGCCAGGATTCTGATGTTTCTCCAGGATGGTCAGGGTCTTTCGGCCAGTTCCCTGAGGGGACAGATTTCAGCCTTGACTGCTTTACTGCACAAGAGCCTCTCCGACCTTCCGGCTGTTCAATCCTTTAAGGCTCTGATTAGGATCAGACCTGTGTTTAGATCTTCAGCTCCCCCTTGAAATATGAATCTGGTTCTTAAGGTTTTGCAACAGGCTCCATTTGAGCCTATGCATGAAATTGATTTTAAGTTGTTGTCGTGGAAAGTTCTCTTTCTACTGGCTATTGCTTCGGTGCACAGAGTATCTGAGATTGCCGCCTTGCAATGTGAGCCGTCTTATCTGGTGTTCCATTCGGATAAGGCTGTCCTACGGACTAAGTTAGGGTTTCTCCCTGAAGTCGTGTCAGACCGTGTCAAGAGATTGTGGACCCTTTTTTGTGTCCTAATCTTTCCTTTTCGAAGGAACCTTTACTTCATAATCTGGATGTGGTTCGTGCCTTGAAGTTTTCTCTTCAAGCTATTAAGGTTTTTAGACAAGTTTCTTCCTTATTTGTGGCATATTCTGGGAAGTGTAAGGGCCAGAAGGTCTCTTTGACTTCCTTATACTTTTGGTTGAGGAGTCTTATCCGCTTAGCCTATGAGACAGTGGGACATAGACCTCCTTAGGGAATTACAGCTCATTAGAGTCAACGGCCCCGCCCGTGTTCTCCAATGGGCGGTCCCCTAAATTATAATTTTCTTCTGGCACCTTTTTTACCCTGATATTTCTCTTACTGTTCCTTGTAGCCTCGGCAGAATGACTGGGGATGGGGGAAGTGGGAGAGGTATTCAAGCCTTTGGCTGGGGTGTCTTTCCCTCAACAGTAAGGAATGAAGCCGTGGACTCTCATTGTACAGAAGGAAATTAAATGATCTGGTAAGCATAATTTGTTTCTTTCATGTAATTGGCAAGAGTCCATGAGCTAGTGACGTATGGGATATACAATCCTACCAGGAGGGGCAAACTTTCCCAAAATTGAAAATGCCTATAAATACACCCCTCACCACACCCACAATTCAGTTTTACAAACTTTGCCTCCTATGGAGGTGGTGAAGTTTGTGCTTGATTTTTATGATTTCTTCTGTGATAAGCGCCTCTAAGCATTCTGAAGCCCAATTCCTCTGAGTACAGTGTTTGTCAGAGGGATGTGAAGAGAGTATCGTCTGTTTGATTTTATGGTTTTCCTTGCGGGAAATCTTTTCAAGGGTTCTCTGTTATCGGTCGTAGGGATTCATCTCCTACCTTCCTTTTCAGATCGATGATATACTCTTATATACCATTACATCTGCTGATAGATTTTAGTTCTGTTTTGGCTATCTGCTATATGTGTTTTTTTCCAATTTGACTTGCGGGCAAATTAGGCTCGTGAGGTCGCAAAATGCTGTTATTTATTGCGTCATTCTTGGCGCAATAAATTTTTTGATAAGCTTTTGAATGCAGAAAAGTTTTCTATTAGTGCTAGTACAGTATATGTTGTTCCTTCAACATCTAAAGCACATGATATCTCTGTTGATATGAAAAATGATATTGCTGATGCGATACAGAAGGCTATGGCTGCTATACCGCCTTCAAATAAACGTAAAAGGTCTTTTAAAGCTTCTCATAATACTGATGAAATTTGTAATGACCGTCAACATACTGATATATCCTCCTCTGATGAGGATCTCTCTGACTCAGAAGATCCTACTTCAGAGATTGACACTGATAAATCATCTTATCTTTTTAAGATTGAGTATATTCGTTCTTTGTTAAAAGAAGTATTACTAACTTTGGATATTGAGGAGTCTGGTTCTCTTGATAATAAATCCAGTAAACGTTTAAATTCTGTTTATAAATCTCCTTTGACGACTACTGAGGTTTTTCCTGTTCCTGGTGCTATTTCTGATGTGATTGCTAGAGAATGGTCTAAGCCTGGTACTTCTTTTGTTCCTTCTTAAAGGTTTAAAAAGTTGTATCCTTTGCCAGTGGCTAAATTAGAGTTTTGGGAAAAAGTCCCTAAGGTTGATGGGGCTATATCTACTCTTGCTAAACGTACTACTATTCCTATGGAAGATAGTACTTCTTTTAAGGATCATTTAGATAGAAAGATTGAATCTTATCTAAGGAAAGCTTATTTGCATTCTGGATATATGCTCAGCCCTGCCATTTCTATGGCTGATGTTGCGGCTGCATCAACTTTTTGGTTAGCACAACAGGAAAAAGACTCTGATTTGCATAGCATTGTTCGTTTGCTTCAACATGCTAATCATTTTATCTGTGATGCTATTTTTGATATCAAGATTAATGTTAAATCTGTCTTTGGCTATTTTAGCTTGAAGAGCTTTATGGCTAAAATCATGGAATGCTGACAGGGTATCTAAATCTAGGGTACAATATCATTCCAGGGTAATAATTTGTTATCAATCGCGTATACTTTACACCTAATAACCAAATTAATGTTTCAGATTTCTTCGATAAGTCCAATTTCCTCTCATAAAATAAAAGAGATATTTTTGCAAGATGAATGAAAATTAGGCCCATATTTCCTTATAGTGACTGTGTCCCAAAATAGTAGCAAAGTTATCAGTCAAAATTCAGCAGCAGACCCTTTTTTCTCTTGCTTGGGATTATATCACCTGATATATCCCACCCCTTTTTATTCTAATCATTGGTGAAATTGGAATGATAGGCCCTTTGATGCTTGTCCCCGATCCACCCTTAATGGAGCTGAGCATTGATTGGTTATTTGGATTTGCATATGTTTTAAACAGTCAATTCGTTTGACTGTCATACCAGTTTCTCTTGTAAGGTGTATCCAGTCCACGGGTTCATCCATTACTTGTGGGATATTCTCCTTCCCAACAGGAAGTTGCAAGAGGATACCCACAGCAGAGCTGTCTATATAGCTCCTCCCCTAACTGCCACTCCCAGTCATTCTCTTGCAACTCTCGACAAGAAAGGAAGTATCAAGAGATATGTGGTGACTTAGTGTAAATATCTTCATTGGTGTGAATCCAAGGGTTACTCATGGAGTAAAGTCAGGATTCCTAGGATATTATCCTTTCTCCAAGAAGGATTGGAGAATGGATTGTCATCTAGTTCCTTAAAGCGACAGATTTCTGCTCTGTCTATTCTTCTGCACAAGCGTCTGGCAGATGTTCCAGATGTTCAGGCGTTTTGTCAGGCTTTAGTTAGAATCAAGCCTGTGTTTAAACCTGTTGCTTCACCATGGAGTTTAAATTTAGTTCTTAATGTTCTTCAAGGGGTTCTGTTTGAACCTCTGCATTCCATAGATTTTATCTTGGAAAGTTCTGTTTCTGGTAGCTATCTCTTCGACTCAAAGAGTTTCAGAGTTATCTGCCTTACAGTGTGATTCTCCTTATCTTCCATGCAGATAAGGTAGTTTTGCGTACCAAACCTGGGTTTCTTCCTAAGGTGGTATCTAATAAGAATATCAATCGGGAGATTGTTGTTCCGTCACTGTGTCCTAATCCTTCTTCAAAGAAGGAACGTCTATTACACAATCTTGACGTGGTTCGTGCTTTAAAGTTTTATTTACAAGCTACTAAGGATTTTCGTCAAACATCTGCATTGTTTGTTGTCTACTCTGGACAGAGGAGAGGCCAAAAGGCTTCGACATCTTCTCTTTCTTTTTGGCTGAGAAGCATAATCCGTTTAGCTTATGAGACTGCTGGCCAGCAGTCTCCTCAAAGAATTACAGCTCATTCCACTAGAGCAGTAGCTTCCACATGGGCTTTTAAAAATGAGGCCTCTGTTGAACAGATTTGTAAGGCGGCGACTTGATCTTCGCTTCATACTTTTTCTAAATTCTACAAATTTGATACTTTTGCTTCCTCGTAGAGAAAAGGTCTTGCAGGCAGTTGTGCCTTCCGTTTAAGTTCCTGCCTTGTCCCTCCCTTCATCCGTGTCCTAAAGCTTTGGTATTGGTATCCCACAAGTAATGGATGAACCCATGGACTGGATACACCTTACAAGAGAAAACAAAATTTATGCTTACCTGATAAATTTCTTTCTCTTGTGGTGTATCCAGTCCACGGCCCGC
Organism: Bombina bombina; assembly: GCF_027579735.1. NCBI lineage: Eukaryota > Metazoa > Chordata > Amphibia > Anura > Bombinatoridae > Bombina > Bombina bombina. Next base: position 414,968,306 of record NC_069504.1, read on the forward strand.
CCTGTCACTTTAAGGCAGGTGTTTTTTATTTTTAAACTACAGTCACCACTGCACCCTATAGTTTCTCCTTTTTCTTGCTTGTCTTCGGTCGATTGACTCGCAGTGGCAGTTAGGGGAGGAGCTATATAGACAGCTCTGCTGTGGGTGTCCTCTTGCAACTTCCTGTTGGGAAGGAGAATATCCCACAAGTAATGGATGAACCCGTGGACTGGATTCACCACAAGAGAAAGAAATTTATCAGGTAAGCATACATTTTGTTTTTAATCCCCTAGGGGTCAGCAGACAACCAGAAATGCAATCTTACCATCAACATTGCTAACAGTAAACTATATAATTTAATATGTATATTTAGTATATTCACTATTATCTGATATTAATAAACTATGTGATCAGCATATATATCTGATTTAATATAATTGGAAATGTACAATTTGAGATCAAACACTAGTATTTTATCAATTCTATGTTAAAATAGAAAATATTTATATATACTTCCTATACATTCAGCTTATAATATTTTAAGAGATGTATTTAAAGTTACATAAACATTTAGTGCATAACCATATGATATGACTTAGGTCACCCCATTCAGGCAATCCTGTATCAGCATATATTAGCCCCATTTGTAAGATAGAAAAACAAAAATATGTTATATATTGTAAAATAGGACTATTACAATTGTTATTTAATCTAATACAAAACTGAATTGCATTTCCCATATACTAATATAGATATTTATACAGTCTGGGTATCAATTAAATCTTTGAGAATTATACAGTTCATACAGTGAGTGCAGAATTATTAGGCAAATTAGTATTTTGACCACATCATCCTCTTTATGCATGTTGTCTTACTCCAAACTGTATAGGCTCGAAAGCCTACTACCAATTAAGCATATTAGGTGATGTGCATCTCTGTAATGAGAAGGGGTGTGGTCTAATGACATCAACACCCTAAATCAGGTGTGCATAATTATTAGGCAACTTCCTTTCCTTTGGCAAAATGGGTCAAAAGAAGGACTTGACAGGCTCAGAAAAGTCAAAAATAGTGAGATATCTTGCAGAGGGATGCAGCACTCTTAAAATTGCAAAACTTCTGAAGCGTGATCATCGAACAATCAAGCGTTTCATTCAAAATAGTCAACAGGGTCGCAAGAAGCGTGTGGAAAAACCAAGGCGCAAAATAACTGCCCATGAACTGAGAAAAGTCAAGCGTGCAGCTGCCAAGATGCCACTTGCCACCAGTTTGGCCATATTTCAGAGCTGCAACATCACTGGAATGCCCAAAAGCACAAGGTGTGCAATACTCAGAGACATGGCCAAGGTAAGAAAGGCTGAAAGACGACCACCACTGAACAAGACACACAAGCTGAAATGTCAAGACTGGGCCAAGAAATATCTCAAGACTGATTTTTCTAAGGTTTTATGGACTGATGAAATGAGAGTGAGTCTTGATGGGCCAGATGGATGGGCCCGTGGCTGGATTGGTAAAGGGCAGAGAGCTCCAGTCCGACTCAGACGCCAGCAAGGTGGAGGTGGAGTACTGGTTTGGGCTGGTATCATCAAAGATGAGCTTGTGGGGCCTTTTCGGGTTGAGGATGGAGTCAAGCTCAACTCCCAGTCCTACTGCCAGTTTCTGGAAGACACCTTCTTCAAGCAGTGGTACAGGAAGAAGTCTGCATCCTTCAAGAAAAACATGATTTTCATGCAGGACAATGCTCCATCACACGCGTCCAAGTACTCCACAGCGTGGCTGGCAAGAAAGGGTATAAAAGAAGAAAATCTAATGACATGGCCTCCTTGTTCACCTGATCTGAACCCCATTGAGAACCTGTGGTCCATCATCAAATGTGAGATTTACAAGGAGGGAAATCAGTACACCTCTCTGAACAGTGTCTGGGAGGCTGTGGTTGCTGCTGCACGCAATGTTGATGGTGAACAGATCAAAACACTGACAGAATCCATGGATGGCAGGCTTTTGAGTGTCCTTGCAAAGAAAGGTGGCTATATTGGTCACTGATTTGTTTTTGTTTTGTTTTTGAATGTCAGAAATGTATATTTGTGAATGTTGAGATGTTATATTGGTTTCACTGGTAAAAATAAATAATTGAAATGGGTATATATTTGTTTTTTGTTAAGTTGCCTAATAATTATGCACAGTAATAGTCACCTGCACACACAGATATCCCCCTAAAATAGCTATAACTAAAAACAAACTAAAAACTACTTCCAAAACTATTCAGCTTTGATATTAATGAGTTTTTTGGGTTCATTGAGAACATGGTTGTTGTTCAATAATAATATTAATCCTCAAAAATACAACTTGCCTAATAATTCTGCACTCCCTATATAGATGAATTTCTAACTTCTCTTTTATAAAACAAGATTTAAATTCTTATATGCTTTCAGCACTCATAGGGTTAAACATGTCTCTCTGTTTTTTCCCTGCTATTTCTTACTTGAAATGCCAGCTCATCTGGGAGCTGCATATGGGAAACTCTGCAGGGGCTAATTTATACCTAGATGGTATGAGCCATATCTTTTTAGAATGTTTGTGTATTCCCTTATTCCTATAGATGGACCATCTTTTCCTTACATGGTACCTGCGAGTTTTATTATTCATCTTGGGCAGGAAACCCATTTATGGGCATATATCTGAGGGTTCCATATGTTAACATTTACTTTGAAGTGGCCCACTGGCCTTATTTATACAATGAAAAGATTTTTATGGGGTAAAAGAACCTCCTAATTCAAGTATACACATATATATATAGCACTCAGGAAGTTTTAAATAGGTATTATCTAAAAAAAGATCTCTGACCGTGATCACATCATATGATAATTCACCAATCTTGTACAAAAATAGACGGATAGAAAAATTCATTTTAAAATTTAACTTTTAATAGGATTAGAATTAAAAATAGGGAAAAACTTTAAATTAAAAACACACACACAGAATCCATGGTGCTGCACTATCAAATTCACAAATAAGGTTAGGTATATGGCAATAAAGTTACCTAGAGGGTCGAATAGATGTCAGATGACTAAATACATCATCTTGGAGGTTATTAATATCATTAAGCAAGTGTTCTTATTACGTTCCTTGAGTAGTAAAAGTTTATAAATATAGTTCATAGGAGACAAAATAACTCACTGCCTGTAGAGTTGTAAGATAATCTTGTGTAAGAAGTTTGAGTGTAACAACAATAGAAACATATAAGATGTTCTTATGTTAGTTGATTTTTGTCAAACATCTGCTTTGTTTGTTGTCTACTCTGGACAGAGGAGAGGCCAAAAGGCTTCAACATCTTCTCTTTCTTTTTGGCTGAGAAGCATAATCCGTTTAGCTTATGAGACTGCTGGCCAGCAGCCTCCTCAAAGAATTACAGCTCATTCCACTAGAGCGGTAGCTTCCACATGGGCTTTTAAAAATGAGGCCTCTGTTGAACAGATTTGTAAGGCGGCGACTTGGTCTTCGCTTCATACTTTTTCTAAATTCTACAAATTTGATACTTTTGCTTCCTCGTAGGCTATTTTTGGGAGAAAAGTCTTGCAGGCAGTGGTGCCTTCCGTTTAAGTTCCTGCCTTGTCCCTCCCTTCATCCGTGTCCTAAAGCTTTGGTTTTGGTATCCCACAAGTAATGGATGAACCCGTGGACTGGATACACCTTACAAGAGAAAACAAAATTTCTTTCATGTAATTAGCAAGAGTCCATGAGCTAGTGACGTATGGGATATACATTCCTACCAGGAGGGGCAAAGTTTCCCAAACCTCAAAATGCCTATAAATACACCCCTCACCACACCCACAAATCAGTTTTACAAACTTTGCCTCCTGTGGAGGTGGTGAAGTAAGTTTGTGCTAGATTCTACGTTGATATGCGCTCCGCAGCAGGTTGGAGCCCGGTTTTCCTCTCAGCGTGCAGTGAATGTCAGAGGGATGTGAAGAGAGTATTGCCTATTTGAATTCAATGATCTCCTTCTACGGGGTCTATTTCATAGGTTCTCTGTTATCGGTTGTAGAGATTCATCTCTTACCTCCCTTTTCAGATTGACGATATACTCTTATATACCATTACCTCTACTGATTCTCGTTTCAGTACTGGTTTGGCTTTCTACTACCTGTAGATGAGTGTCCTGGGGTAAGTAAGTCTTATTTTTGTGACACTCTAAGCTATGGTTGGGCACTTTTTTGGCGCTAAAAAATATGGGCGTTATAATTGTCTCCACATTATTTAAGTCTTATTGCTTATTTGCTTCTGGTTGCTAGAAGCTTGTTCACTGGAATTTTTTCCCATTCCTGAAACTGTCATTTCAGGAATTTGATCAATTTTGCTTTATATGTTGTTTTTTATATTACATATTGCAAGATGTCTCAGTTGGACCCTGAATCAGAAGATACTTCTGGAAAATCGCTGCCTGATGTTGGATCTACCAAAGTTAAGTGTATTTGCTGTAAACTTGTGGTATCTGTTCCTCCAGCTGTTGTTTGTAATGAATGTCATGACAAACTTGTTAATGCAGATAATATTTCCTTTAGTAATGTTACATTACCTGTTGTTGTTCCATCAACATCTAATACTCAGAGTGTTCCTGTTAACATAAGAGATTTTGTTTCTAAATCTATTAAGAAGGCTATGTCTGTTATTCCTCCTTCTAGTAAACGGAAAATGTCTTTTAAAACTTCTCATTTTTCAGATGAATTTTTAAATGAACATCATCATTCTGATTCCGATAATGTTTCCTCTGGTTCAGAGGATTCAGTTTCAGAGGTTGATGCTGATAAATCTTCATATTTATTCAAAATGGAATTTATTCGTTCTTTACTTAAAGAAGTCTTAATTGCATTAGAGATAGAGGAATCTGGTCCTCTTGATACTAAATCTAAACGTTTAAATAAGGTTTTTAAATCTCCTGTAGTTATTCCAGAAGTTTTTCCTGTCCCTGATGCTATTTCTGAAGTAATTTCCAGGGAATGGAATAATTTGGGTAATTCATTCACTCCTTCTAAACGTTTTAAGCAATTATATCCTGTGTCAGCTGACAGATTAGAGTTTTGGGACAAAATATCTAAGGTTGATGGGGCTATCTCTACTCTTGCTAAACGTACTACTATTCCTACGGCAGATAGTACTTCCTTTAAGGATCCTTTAGATAGGAAAATTGAATCCTTTCTAAGAAAAGCTTACTTATGTTCAGGTAATCTTCTTAGACCTGCTATATCTTTAGCGGATGTTGCTGCAGCTTCAACTTTTTGGTTGGAAGCTTTAGCGCAACAAGTATCAGATCATAATTCTCATAGCATTGTTAATCTTCTTCAACATGCTAATAATTTTATTTGTGATGCCATCTTTGATATCATCAGGGTTGATGTCAGGTATATGTCTCTAGCTATTTTAGCTAGAAGAGCTTTATGGCTTAAAACTTGGAATGCTGATATGTCTTCTAAGTCAACTTTGCTTTCCCTTTCTTTCCAGGGTAATAAATTATTTGGTTCACAGTTGTATTCTATTATCTCAACTGTTACTGGAGGGAAAGGAACTTTTTTACCACAGGATAAAAAATCTAAAGGTAAATTTAGGTCTACTAATCGTTTTCATTCCTTTCGTCACAATAAGGAACAAAAGCCTGATCCTTCCCCTACAGGAGCAGTATCAGTTTGGAAACCATCTCCAGTCTGGAATAAATCCAAGCCTTTTAGAAAGCCAAAGCCAGCTCCCAAGTCAACATGAAGGTGCGGCCCTCATTCCAGCTCAGCTGGTAGGGGGCAGATTACATTTTTTCAAAGAAATTTGGATCAATTCGATTCACAATCTTTGGATTCAGAACATTGTTTCACAAGGGTACAGAATAGGCTTCAAGATAAGGCCTCCTGCAAGAAGATTTTTTCTTTCCCATGTCCCAGTAAATCCAGTGAAGGCTCAAGCATTTCTGAAATATGTTTCAGATCTAGAGTTGGCTGGAGTAATTATGCCAGTTCCAGTTCTGGAACAGGGGCTGGGGTTTTACTCAAATCTTTTCATTGTACCAAAGAAGGAGAATTCCTTCAGACCAGTTCTGGATTTAAAAATATTGAATCATTATGTAAGGATACCAATATTCAAGATGGTAACTATAAGGACTATTCTGCCTTTTGTTCAGCAAGGGCATTATATGTCCACAATAGATTTACAGGATGCATATCTGCATATTCCGATTCATCCAGATCACTATCAGTTTCTGAGATTCTCTTTCCTAGACAAGCATTACCAGTTTGTGGCTCTGCCGTTTGGCCTAGCAACAGCTCCAAGGATTTTTACAAAGGTTCTCGGTGCCCTTCTCTCTGTAATCAGAGAACAGGGTATTGTGGTATTTCCTTATTTGGACGATATCTTGGTACTTGCTCAGTCTTCACATTTAGCAGAATCTCATACGAATCAACTTGTATTGTTTCTTCGAGAACATGGTTGGAGGATCAATTTACCAAAAAGTTAATTTATTCCTCAGACAAGGGTAACCTTTTTAGGTTTCCAGATAGATTCAGTGTCCATGACTCTGTCTCTGACTGACAAGAGACGTCTAAAATTGGTTTCAGCTTGTCGAAACCTTCAGTCTCAATCATTCCCTTCGGTAGCCTTATGCATGGAAATTCTAGGTCTTATGACTGCTGCATCGGACGCGATCCCCTTTGCTCGTTTTCACATGCGACCTCTTCAGCTCTGTAAGCTGAACCAGTGGTGCAGGGATTATACAAAGATATCTCAATTAATATCTTTAAAACCGATTGTACGACAATCTCTGACGTGGTGGACAGACCACCATCGTTTAGTTCAGGGGGCTTCTTTTGTTCTTCCAACCTGGACTGTGATTTCAACAGATGCAAGTCTGACAGGTTGGGGAGCCGTTTGGGGGTCTCTGACAGCACAAGGGGTTTGGGAATCTCAGGAGGTGAGATTACCAATCAACATTTTGGAACTCCGTGCAATTTTCAGAGCTCTTCAGTCATGGCCTCTTCTAAAGAGAGAGTCGTTCATTTGTTTTCAGACGGACAATGTCACAAGCGTGGCATATGTCAATCATCAAGGAGGGACTCACAGTCCTCTGGCTATGAAAGAAGTATCTCGAATACTGGTATGGGCGGAATCCAGCTCCTGTCTAATTTCTGCGGTTCATATCCCAGGTATAGACAATTTGGAAGCGGATTATCTCAGTCGCCAAACGTTACATCCGGGCGAATGGTCTCTTCACCCAGAGGTATTTCTTCAGATTGTTCAAATGTGGGGACTTCCAGAAATAGATTTGATTGCTTCTCATCTAAACAAGAAGCTTCCCAGATATCTGTCCAGATCCAGGGATCCTCAAGCGGAGGCAGTGGATGCATTGTCACTTCCTTGGAAGTATCATCCTGCCTATATCTTTCCGCCTCTAGTTCTTCTTCCAAGAGTGATTTCCAAGATTCTAAAGGAGTGCTCGTTTGTTCTGCTGGTGGCTCCAGCATGGCCTCACAGGTTTTGGTATGCGGATCTTGTCCGGATGGCCACTTGCCAACCGTGGACTCTTCCGTTAAGACCAGACCTTCTATCGCAAGGTCCTTTTTTCCATCAGGATCTCAAATCCTTAAATTTGAAGGTATGGAGATTGAACGCTTGATTCTCAGTCATAGAGGTTTCTCTTACTCTGTGATTAATACTATGTTACAGGCTCGTAAATCTGTATCTAGGAAGATATATTATCGAGTCTGGAAGATTTACATTTCTTGGTGTTTTTCTCATCATTTTTCTTGGCATTCTTTTAGAATTCCTAGAATTTTACAGTTTCTTCAGGATGGTTTGGATAAAGGTTTGTCTGCAAGTTCCTTGAAAGGACAAATCTCTGCTCTTTCTGTTCTTTTTCACAGAAAGATTGCTAGTCTTCCTGATATTCATTGTTTTGTACAAGCTTTGGTTCGTATAAAACCTGACATTAAGTCAATCTCTCCTCCGTGGAGTTTGAATTTGGTTCTGGGGGCTCTTCAAGCTCCTCCGTTTGAACCTATGCATTCGCTGGACATTAAATTACTTTCTTGGAAAGTTTTGTTTCTTTTGGCCATCTCTTCTGCTAGAAGAGTTTCTGAATTATCTGCTCTTTCTTGTGAGTCTCCTTTTCTGATTTTTCATCAGGATAAGGCGGTGTTGCAAACTTCTTTTAAATTTTTACCTAAGGTTGTGAATTCTAACAACATTAGTAGAGAAATTGTGGTTCCTTCATTGTGTCCTAATCCTAAGAATTCTAAGGAAAAGTCGTTGCATTCTTTGGATGTAGTTAGAGCTTTGAAATATTATGTTGAAGCTACTAAGGATTTCCGAAAGACTTCTAGTCTATTTGTTATCTTTTCCGGTTCTAGGAAAGGTCAGAAGGCTTCTACCATTTCTTTGGCATCTTGGTTAAAATCTTTGATTCATCATGCTTATGTCGAGTCGGGTAAAACTCCGCCTCAAAGGATTACAGCTCATTCTACTAGGTCAGTTTCTACTTCCTGGGCGTTTAGGAATGAAACTTCGGTTGATCAGATTTGCAAAGCAGCCACTTGGTCTTCTTTGCATACTTTTACTAAATTCTACCATTTTGATGTGTTTTCTTCTTCTGAAGCAGTTTTTGGTAGAAAAGTACTTCAGGCAGCTGTTTCAGTTTGATTCTTCTGCTTATAATTTCAGTTTTTTTCATTATAAGATTTAAACTTTTTGGGTGTGGATTTTTTTCAGCGGAATTGGCTGTCTTTATTTTATCCCTCCCTCTCTAGTGACTTGCGTGGAAGATCCACATCTTGGGTAGTCACTATCCCATACGTCACTAGCTCATGGACTCTTGCTAATTACATGAAAGAAAACATAATTTATGTAAGAACTTACCTGATAAATTCATTTCTTTCATATTAGCAAGAGTCCATGTGGCCCACCCTTTTTTGTGGTGGTTATGATTTTTTTGTATAAAGCACAATTATTCCAATTCCTTATTTTTTATGCTTCTCACTTTTTTCTTATCACCCCACTTCTTGGCTATACGTTAAACTGATTTGTGGGTGTGGTGAGGGGTGTTTTTATAGGCATTTTGAGGTTTGGGAAACTTTGCCCCTCCTGGTAGGAATGTATATCCCATACGTCACTAGCTCATGGACTCTTGCTAATATGAAAGAAATGAATTTATAAGGTAAGTTCTTACATAAATTATGTTTTATGCTTACCTGATAAATTTCTTTCTCTTGTGGTGTATCCAGTCCACGGCCCGCCCTGTCACTTTAAGGCAGGTGTTTTTTATTTTTAAACTACAGTCACCACTGCACCACTTGCTTGTCTTCGGTCGAATGACTGGGAGTGGCAGTTAGGGGAGGAGCTATATAGACAGCTCTGCTGTGGGTGTCCTCTTGCAACTTCCCGTTGGGAAGGAGAATATCCCACAAGTAATGGATGAACCCGTGGACTGGATACACCACAAGAGAGAGAAATTTATCAGGTAAGCATACATTTTGTTTTTAATCCCCTAGGGGGCAGCAGACAACCAGAAATGCAGTCTTACCATCAACATTGCTAACAGTAAACTATATAATTTAATATGTATATTTAGTATATTCACTATTATCTGATATTAATAAACTATATGATCAGCATATATATCCGATTTAATATAATTGGAAATGTACAATTTGAGATCAAACACTAGTATTTTATCAATTCTAGGTTAAAATAGAAAATATTTATATATACTTCCTATACATTCAGCTTACAATATTTTAAGAGATGTATTTAAAGTTACATAAACATTTAGTGCATAACCATATGATATGACTTAGGTCACCCCATTCAGGAAATCCTGTATCAGCATATATTAGCCCCATCTGTAAGATAGAAAAACAAAAATATGTTATATATTGTAAAATAGGACTATTACAATTGTTATTTAATCTAATACAAATCTGAATTGCATTTCCCATATACTAATATAGATATTTATACAGTCTGGGTATCAATTAAATCTTTGAGAATTATACAGTTCATATAGATGAATTTCGAACTTCTCTTTTATAAATCAAGATTTAAATTCTTATATGCTTTCAGCACTCATAGGGTTAAACATGTCTCTCTGTTTTTTCCCTGCTATTTCTTACTTGAAATGCCAGCTCATCTGGGATTTGCATATGGGAAACTCTGCAGGGGCTAATTTATACCTAGATGGTATGAGCCATATCTTTTTAGAATGTTTGTGTATTCCCTTATTCCTATAGATGGACCATCTTTTACTTACATGGTACCTGCGAGTTTTATTATTCATCTTGGGCAGGAAACCCATTTATGAGCATATATCTGAGGGTTCCATATGTTAACATTTACTTTGAAGTGGCCCACTGGCCTTATTTATACAATGAAAAGATTTTTATGGGGTAAAAGAACCTCCTAATTCAAGTATACACATATAGCACTCAGGAAGTTTTAAATAGGTATGATCTAAAATAAGATCTCTGACCGTGATCACATCATATGATAATAAACAATAACTAACACTAACACCCCCCTAAATTAAATATAATTTTAATCTAACGAAATAAAATAAATCTTATTAAATAAATTAATCCTATTTAAATCTAAATACTTACCTGTAAAATAAACCCTAATATAGCTACAATATAAATAATAATTATATTGTAGCTAAACACTACACTATCAATAAATAAATTAAATAAACTACCTACAATTACCTACAATTATATCTACTAAACTAAATTACAAAAAATAAAAAAAATTACAAGAATTTTAAACTAATTACACCTACTCTAAGCCCCCTAAAAAAATAACAAAGCCCCCCCAAAATAAAAAAATGCCCTACCCTATTCTAAAATAAAAATTGTAAAGCTCTTTTACCTTACCAGCCCTTAAAAGGGCCTTTTGCGGGGCATGCCCCAAAGAATTCTGCTCTTTTGCCTGAAAAAAAAACATACAATACCCCTCCCCCCAACATTACAACCCACCACCCACATACCCCTAATCTAACCCAAGCCCCCTTTAAATAAACCTAACACTAAGCCCCTGAAGATCTCCCTACCTTGTCTTCACCACGCCGGGTATCACCGATCCGTCCAGAAGAGGGTCCGAAGTCTTCATCCTATCCGGCAAGAAGAGCTCCTCCAGAGGGTCCAAAGTCTTCATCCTATCCGGGCAGAAGAGGAGATCCGGACCGGCAAACATCTTCATCCAGGCGGCATCTTCTATCTTCTTCCATCCGGCGCGGAGCGGGACCATCTTCAAGCAGCCGACGCGGAGCCATCCTTATTCACCGACGGACTAACGACGAATGAAGGTTCCTTTAAGGGACGTCATCCAAGATGGCGTCCCTCGAATTCCGATTGGCTGATAGGATTCTATCAGCCAATCGGAATTAAGGTAGGAAAAATCTGATTGGCTGATTCAATCAGCCAATCAGATTGAGCTCGCATTCTATTGGCTGATTGGATCAGCCAATCGGATTGAACTTGAAAGACTGCTGTTATTACTGTGTAATGCTCTGACCAATGTAAAATTGGTTTTGTTGCTCTTGTGTTATTTGTCTCAGCAAAGTATTTGATTTTACTAAGATCAGTAACTGTGAGCTTTTTAGTCGTAGGAACAGTTAGATAAATAACACTGAATATAAAGAAAGCAAGTGCACATTAATACAGAGACTTTCTAATAAGCAGTGATACGTTGCAGATTGAGATCTCTGCAGACTGGTATGAAAATGTAAATTAGCTTTAGTGCAGCATATACATTATAGCGATGAAAGAGGTTTCAGCAAGTTTGGCAATCAATCTTCACACACTCACACCGGGATAAAATATATACAGTAGTTATACATTCATCCATTAGTAAAGCACAGATAATATTTGGTGATTCAGTCACAAGTACCAAAGTAGAGAACTGGAATGCTTTAGAGGATATCGTAAATGTGCTTACCGACTTTAGACCAAAATGAGCAGTATGATACCTTAGTCAGAAGTTCGGGTTTGGGGAGAAGTTCAACCGTCAGCGTGTGGAGGAAAGTGAAGCCGGTGAGAGTGTGACTCACTTCCGGTTGCGGTAAGGAGTTCTGAAGGAAACCGCTACAGAATGTACTGAATAGAAGCTGCAGTTACTGGTACAGGATACGATACTTTGGAGACTGTGATAAAGTTGATTTGTTCTTGCACAAGTAGTTGATGAAAGTAAAGGTAGTTGTCGCTGGTTCAAAAATCAGAGGTGAAATACTACCAAGGACCTGGAAATAAAACTATGAAATAGAGCTGACTCTACACAGAGCTAACTGAGCGTAGGACAACAATTAACAGGCAAGGTGCATATGGTACTGATAGGTTAAATAGGGTTTGGTTAATAGTAGGAGGGATCTGTCTTAAAGGTATATTACATCTCCCCCCCGTTAAAGAATCACCCCCGGTGATTCAGGATGAGGTTTAGAGGGGTAACGCAGATGGAAGCGCCTAAGAAGTCTTGGAGCAGTAATCTCTGAGTGAAGCTGCCAAGAATTCTCCTCTGGTCCATAACCCTTCCATTGGATGAGATATTCCAACCTCTTTCTCCTAATACGAGAGTCTAAAATACTTTCGACCTCGAAGTCCTCCTGACTGTTCGAGAGTAAGGGAGGAGGATCTACCAAATGCAATCTGTTTCTGTCCGATGTGTAAGGTTTTAATAAAGAGACATGAAATGTGTTATGAATCTTGTAATGTCTTGGTAATTTGAGTCGTACTGCATTGGGATTGATGATTTTGTCTATCAGGAATGGTCCTATAAACTGATTTGCTAATTTTTTACTAGGTATCTGTAACCTCAAATATTTAGTGGATAAGAGTACTTGATCACCCAACTTATAAACTGGTGAGGGTCGATGTCTCTGATCATAATAATGTTTTTGTCGGTCTTTAGCTTGAACGAGGTGTGTCTTTATTTGTTCTAAGCGATCTTGTAATGTAGTGATATATGTTGTAGCACCTGGGGAGTTGACTGGAGTGTTTGATAGAGTGATTGATGTTGGGTGAAAACCATATGTGGCAAAAAATGGAGTCATCTTTGTTGAGGAGGATACAGAATTGTTGTATGAGAATTCTGCCATGGGTAGGTATGTTACCCAATCATCCTGTAAATGTGTAATATAACACCTGAGGTACTGTTCTAAGGTTTGATTCAATCGTTCAGTTAGACCATTGGTCTGAGGGTGGAATGCTGTAGAATAACGTGTATCAATCTTTAGTAATTTACAGAGTGATCTCCAGAAAGCGGAGGTGAACTGAGTACCCCTGTCAGTTATAATGGTTGATGGTAAACCATGTAACCGGACTATAGCTCTGATGAAGGCTTTTGCTGTTATGTAAGCAGTGGGAAGAGCCTTCAGTGGTGTGAAATGAGCAAGTTTGGTTAATTGGTCTACTACAACGAATATCGTATTGTAATGTTGTGACTCTGGTAATTCAACAATAAAGTCCATGGATATGGTACTCCATGGTCTATCAGGTATTGGTAGCGATGTTAAGTAACCAATACGTTTCCTGTGTTCAATCTTGTTTCTGGCACAGACATCACAACCAATGATATACTCAGTTATAGTCTTTTCCATTTGAGGCCACCAAAAATTTCGTTTAGTTAACTCAATAGTCTTTTGAATTCCTGTATGTCCAGATAACAAATTGTCATGAGTGTTGTTTAATATAATCTGTAGTTGAGACTCAGGGATGAATAACCTTCCCTTGTTGTAGAATAATCCTGTTGTAGGATCCTTGACACACTCTTGGGGGTATGTGTATCTCAGTTTGTAGAGCGGTTAGAATCTCAGTCTCTAAATTAGTAAGAGTACCCAGAATCTTTTCTTCTGGTATAATTGATGTTGTGATACTTAATGGTTGGTTGGAATCAAATTGTCTTGATAAAGCGTCAGCTTTTACATTTGCTATACCTGGCCGGTATGTAATCAGAAAATTAAAGCGATCCAAGAAAAGTGTCCACCGTACTTGACGGGAAGAAAGAGTCTTATTAGTCCTCAAGTATTCAAGGTTTTTATGGTCAGTGTAAATTAGAAAGGGTTCTTTTGTTCCTTCTAATAGGTGTCTCCAATGTTCTAGCGAGCGTTTTATAGCTAGTAACTCTTTGTCACCAATAGAGTAATTGTTCTCTGCTGGTAAGAAGGTCTTGGAATAAAATGCTATAGGATGGATCTGGTTAGTCTCCTTGTTTTGTTGTGATAGTACAGCTCCGATTCCAGAATTGGAAGCATCTACTTCTAATATAAATGGTTGGTTGTAATCAGGTAAGGTTAAAACTGGAGCTGAAGTGAAAAGTCTTTTAAGCTTATTAAAAGCTTCTTTGGACTCTTCTGTCCAATGAAATTTGTGTCTGATACTAGTCAGTTGTGTAAGGGGTTTTACTACGGAGGAAAATCCTTTAATAAATTTCCTGTAAAAATTTGCAAACCCCAGAAACCTCTGGAGTGAGCGTACAGTAAAGGGTTCTGGCCAATCTATAATTGCCTGGATCTTTTGTTGATCCATCTCAATTTTGTTAGGTTTTAGAATGTATCCCAAGAATTTTATTTCAGATGTATGAAAGATACATTTCTCCAACTTAGCATATAACTTGTTTTGTCTAAGTCTAGATAAAACCCAACGTACGTGTTTCTCATGTTCAGTCATGTCTTTGGAATATATCAAGATATCATCCAAATAGATGATTACACAAACGTCAGTGAGATCATGGAAAATCTCATTTATGAAATGCTGGAAGGTTGCCGGAGCATTACATAATCCGAAGGGCATAACGTTGTATTGGAATAGTCCGTATCTAGTGCGGAAAGCGGTTTTCCACTCATCACCCTTTTTGATACGGATTAGATTGTATGCTCCTTTTAGATCCAGCTTCGAAAATACCGTGGCTCCTGTAAGTCTTTCTAATAGCTCAGGTATTAAAGGGAGAGGATAACGGTTCTTTATTGTAATTTTGTTTAAGGCTCTATAATCGATGATGGGACGTAAAGTTCCATCTTTGTTTTTCACAAAAAAAATCCCAGCGGCTGCGGGAGAGGTAGAGTGTGTAATAAACCCCTTTCTTAAATTATCATCCAAATAGGAACGTAAATCTTGTAGCTCATTTTGATTCATTGGGTATATTTTGCCATGAGGTATTTGAGATCCAGGAATAATATCAATGGGACAGTCAAATGTCCTATGTGGTGGTAGATTTTCAGCTTCTTTCAAATCAAATACATCTGCCAGATCCTGATAAACACATGGAATACCCTGTTCCATAGTAGCAATGGAAACCTGTGGGTAGCAAGTCTTAGAACAATAAGGTGAATTTAACTTTACAGAGTTTTGTGTCCAATCAATAAGAGGATTATGAGTCACTAACCATGTATAACCCAAAATAACTGAATGTTGTGCTATAGGAATTATATCGAATGAGACATATTCAGTGTGTATGTTAGATGTGGTTAATAGGAGAGGTATGGTGTGATGAGTGATTGGTCCTTTCTGAATGAAAGTGCCATCAATTAACTTGACAAAAACTGGATTTGCTTTGCACACAGTGGGTATTTTATTTCTATTTACAAAATCAGTGTCAATATATACTCCAGTCGCCCCAGAATCTATCAGTCCTTCAGTCTGTAGGTTGTCTTGATCCCACTGTAAAGAAAGGGGAATAGTTAGATGTTGTGTCTTTGAGGTGTTATCTATGTGTTTAACAAATACTGTCTTACCCTTTCTTTGTTTAGCTAATAATGGACAATCACTCACAGAGTGCTCTTTATGTGCACAATAAAGGCAGAGATTTGATAACCTTCGTCTTATCTTTTCCTCTGAGGAAAGAGGACCCCTTATAGCTCCTATTTCCATGGGTATAGGATTGGAGGAGCTCTTTTCTTGTGTTACAGGTGTGGGGTATGAGCGTCTTGGGACTGTCTCATAAAGTGATCTCTCTGCTTTACGTTCTCTTAAGCGTCTGTCAAGAGTGATGCAAATCTTTATGAGAGCTGCTAAAGAGTCAGGCATTTCAAGGCGTGAAAGTTCATCCTTTAGACTCTCAGATAGTCCCAACCTAAACTGATTTCTGAGGCTAACCTCATTCCATTGTGAGTCTGAAGCCCACATCTGAAAATCAGTGATGTATTCCTCAACACTTCGCTTGCCTTGTTTAAGGGCACGTAATTTAGACTCTGCATTAATCTGAATGTTTGTGTCTTCATATAAGATAGACATAGCAGAAAAAAAGTCCTGTAAAGAATCTAATACGGGATCATTAGTTTCATATAGCCTATTGGCCCATGTTCTAGGTTCCCCAAGTAAGTAGGAAATAGTTGTGCAAACTTTGATTTTCTCACTATGGTAAGTCCTAGGTCTCATAGTGAAAAGTAAATTGCACGCATTTTTAAAATCCCTAAAGGCAGAACGTTTACCTGCAAAAGGTGTGGGAGGCTGAATTTGAGGTTCAGGAGTTGCCTGCTCTTTAGGGGTTAAACAGTCTTTAATTAATGCTTTTAGTGCAGTATTCTCTGCTTGCACCTCTGTTAAGCCACGTGCAAGGTAGTCCAATTTTTTATGTATATTATTGAACTCATTCTGAATCTCTTGTGGTTCCATGACTTAAAGAGTTAAACAAACAGGTAGTCTTTTGGCCTGTTAATACTGTAATGCTCTGACCAATGTAAAATTGGTTTTGTTGCTCTTGTGTTATTTGTCTCAGCAAAGTATTTGATTTTACTAAGATCAGTAACTGTGAGCTTTTTAGTCGTAGGAACAGTTAGATAAATAACACTGAATATAAAGAAAGCAAGTGCACATTAATACAGAGACTTTCTAATAAGCAGTGATACGTTGCAGATTGAGATCTCTGCAGACTGGTATGAAAACGTAAATTAGCTTTAGTGCAGCATATACATTATAGCGATGAAAGAGGTTTCAGCAAGTTTGGCAATCAATCTTCACACACTCACACCGGGATAAAATATATACAGTAGTTATACATTCATCCATTAGTAAAGCACAGATAATATTTGGTGATTCAGTCACAACTATCAAAGTAGAGAACTGGAATGCTTTAGAGGATATCGTAAATGTGCTTACCGACTTTAGACCAAAATGAGCAGTATGATACCTTAGTCAGAAGTTCGGGTTTGGGGAGAAGTTCAACCGTCAGCGTGTGGAGGAAAGTGAAGCCGGTGAGAGTGTGACTCACTTCCGGTTGCGGTAAGGAGTTCTGAAGGAAACCGCTACAGAATGTACTGAATAGAAGCTGCAGTTACTGGTACAGGATACGATACTTTGGAGACTGTGATAAAGTTGATTTGTTCTTGCACAAGTAGTTGATGAAAGTAAAGGTAGTTGTCGCTGGTTCAAAAATCAGAGGTGAAATACTACCAAGGACCTGGAAATAAAACTATGAAATAGAGCTGACTCTACACAGAGCTAACTGAGCGTAGGACAACAATTAACAGGCAAGGTGCATATGGTACTGATAGGTTAAATAGGGTTTGGTTAATAGTAGGAGGGATTTGTCTTAAAGGTATATTACATACTGCTTCGCATATCTGTATTTAACACTTCTCAGTTCGGTACTGTAATAGCTGATAGTTGATCGAGATGTAAGATTTTGTATTGAGGATTGGTAGTATTTGACTTTTTAGATTTTTCAATTTTGAATTTTTAGCTTTTTGAATTCCGGTCCATGCTTTGCATGATAATACAGATAGATACTGTAGTGTTTACTTAGTCGAACACTGACACCCTATTGTCTTCATATTAGTAACCTCTAGTATATTCCTTTTATAAATCTACTTTCATAGTGTGTTAAGTAATTTTGTGGTTATATCAGGTCTTATTTATGATTAAAATCTCTAGTTAAATTTTCCTCCATATTTATCAAATGTTATATATAAAAAAGAGGAGAAGTTTTCCATCGATATGATCTATATAGATTCCATCAATAGATTATACAGTACTACGTGTAAGCATCGATAAGATTCTCTATTCGTGAAATCATAGATGTGTTATGTTAGAATAAATAAAAATTTGGAATTAATAATTGATGAATTCAACAATTTTAAAGTGATGTGTGTGTTTCATGTGAATTAATTATAAGAGTAAACTTCACATTAGTGTGAAAATTGTACTTCAAACTCCAAAGTGATTATTATGTATTATGAACATATGCACAGTGTTGAGCATATTACTAATGGTGTACAAAAAGTGTAAAGAATATAGTTTCTTCTAAGCTAACTGTGCTCTCAAATAAAAAGTGTTATTGTGGTAAAATTAATCCATGTGTCTAATAATGTGTTATTGAATGTGACAAAAAGTGTTTTGGCTTAATAGATAGCGAATCTTTTCGTGTGGGGTCTAAATTTAAATAAAAATAAGACCTCAACTTTTAATTCTAAATCGATTTATCTTCTAAAGAGAATAGTATCTCTAAGGTTTTATGTCATAAGACGAGATATTATTATTAATATTTGTGAGGTAGTAAATAAAAATTAGCATCCTTTCTCATATTGAAAGAAATTTATGTGTTAGTTCAAAAGTATATTATTTTAACAATTTCATTTGATTATGTTTACCAAGCTATATCTGTATGCACTTATAAGGTACTGTTGTCTCATTATGGACCTTATTATCCATGAGAAAGCTTTTCTTTATGTTGGGAAGCTGTGTCCTTAAGGGGTTAAAGAAGAGAAATTGTTTTGTTCATTAAGACCAAAAGGCTGCACTGTATTTAACATAAAATTCCATCTACTTTCAGCCTGTAGGAGTTTTGTCTCAATGTCTCCCCCTCTAATTCCCACATTTATCTTTTGGATACCATTACATTTTAATTCTGATTGTTTTGAATTATGTTTGGAATGAAAATGTCAGGCTACTAACGTTAGTTGTTTACCTGCAACTAGATCTTTGGAGGCATTTTTAATGTTCCTTAAATGTTCCTGCACTCTAGTGCGGATCTTTCTGGTCGTCATACCTACATATGTTAAATTGCATTTGCAGGTCAGTGCATAAATTACACCTTCCATGTGGCAGTTTATATACTCATAAATTTTGTGAGTTTTGTTGAAGCGATCCTGAATGTCATATTTTTTTTAACATATAGCTAGCTACAAGTGCTACATGTCCCACATTTGTGTGACCCTTTAGAAATTGCTCCTACGGTTCTCTGACCTCCAAAGTGACTTGGGCTTATTAAATCCTTAAGATTTTTAGTTCTCCTATAACCTGTTTGTACTTTATCTCCTAGTACCTGTGATAACACTGGATCTGATTTCAGAATATGCCAATTATTCTGGAGTGTCCTCAATATTTGTGTGCTTTTGGGGTTATAGGTAGAGATGATTATTTCATCATGTTGAGGTTTAACTTTTTTCTTGAGCAATTCTTTTCTGACAGTGGATCTAGCATGATGGATCTTTATGGATCGTTTACTGTAACCCCTTGCTAAGAGTCTTGCAGATAGTTCTTTGGCTCTTGCTTGATAATCAGTGTCTAATGAGCAATTACGCCTCATGCGGAGAAATTCTCCCATAGGAAGTGCCCGGATTGTATTCGGTGCATGTGCACTAGAACTATGAAGTAGGCTATTTGTTGCTGTTTCCTTACGGTAAACATCCGTTATCAAATTTCCAGTTTGTGTTTTTGTGATTTTCAAATCTAAAAAGTGAATTTCGTTAACCCCTTAATGACCGCAGCACTTTTCCATTTTCTGTCCGTTTGGGACCAAGGCTATTTTTACATTTTTGCGGTGTTTGTGTTTAGCTGTAATTTTCGTCTTACTCATTTACTGTACCCACACATATTATATACCGTTTTTCTCGCCATTAAATGGACTTTCAAAAGATACCATTATTTTCATCATATCTTATAATTTACTATAAAAAACATTATAAAATATGAGGAAAAAATGGAAAAAAACACACTTTTTCTAACTTTGACCCCCAAAATCTGTTACACATCTACAACCACCAAAAAACACCCATGCTAAATAGTTTCTAAATTTTGTCCTGAGTTTAGAAATACCCAATGTTTACATGTTCTTTGCTTTTTTTGCAAGTTATAGTGCCATAAATACAAGTAGCACTTTGCTATTTCCAAACCCCTTTTTTTTTTCAAAATTAGCGCTAGTTACATTGGGACACTAATATCTTTCAGGAATCCCTGAATATCCATTGACATGTATATATTTTTTTTTCGAAGACATCCCAAAGTATTGATCTAGGCCCATTTTGGTATATGTCATGCCACTATTTCACCGCCAAATGCGATCAAATAAAAAAAATTGTTCACTTTTTCACAAATTTTTTCACAAAGTTTAGGTTTCTCACTGAAATTATTTACAAACAACTTATGCAATTATAGCATAAATGATTGTAAATGCTTCTCTGGGATCCCCTTTGTTCAGAAATAGCAGACATATATGGCTTTGGCGTTGCTTTTTGGTAATTAGAAGGCTGCTAAATGCCACTGCGCACAATACGTGTATTATGCTCAGCAGTGAAGGGGTTAATTAGGGAGCATGTAGGGAGCTTCTAGGGTTAATTTTAGCTTTAGTGTAGTGTAGTAGACAACCCCAAGTATTGATCTAGGCCCATTTTGGTATATTCCATGCCACCATTTCACCGCCAAATGCGATCAAATTAAAAAAAACGTTAATTTTTTCACAATTTTAGGTTTCTCACTGAAATTATTTACAAACAGCTTGTGCAATTATGGCACAAATGGTTGTAAATGCTTCTCTGGGATGCCCTTTGTTCAGAAATAGCAGACATATATGACTTTGGCGTTGCTTTTTGGTAATTAGAAAGTCGCTAAATGCTGCTGCGCATCACACGTGTATTATGGCTAGCAGTGAAGGGGTTAATTAGGTAGTTTGTAGGGAGCTTGCAGGGTTAATTTTAGCTTTAGTGTAGAGATCAGCCTCCCACCTGACACATCCCACCCCCTGATCCCTCCCAAACA
The DNA here is from genome assembly GCF_027579735.1 of Bombina bombina. NCBI lineage: Eukaryota > Metazoa > Chordata > Amphibia > Anura > Bombinatoridae > Bombina > Bombina bombina. The sequence goes on from NC_069504.1 coordinate 414,989,269, forward strand.
GCTCCCTTCCCTCCCCCATCCCACAATTGTCCCCGCCATCTTAAGTACTGGCAGAAAGTCTGCCAGTACTAAAATAAAAGTTTTTGGGGGTTTTTTTAAAAGAAAAAAAAAAGCATATTTACATATGCTGTGTTTAGGATCCCCCTTAACCCCCAACCTCCCTAATCCCCCCCAAAACAGCTCTCTAAGCCTCCCCCTCAGCCTTATTGGGGGCCATCTTGGGTACTGGCAGCTGTCTGCCAGTACCCAGTTTGAACAATCAAATGTTTATTTTTTTATTTTTTCTGTAGTGTAGCTCCCACGCACCAACCCCCACCACCTAAATTACACCTAATGGGTTTTTTTTTTTTTACATTAAATGTCCCACTTTTATTTAGCTTTGGGACATATTTTTTCTGTAGTGTTGCGGCTCCCACCCGCCCCCTCCCCGTGCACGCGCCCGCCCCCTTGTGCACGTGCGCACGCTCGTGTGCTCCCCCGGTCTTCCCCGCCCACGATCCCGCCCCCCTCCACATGACCAGGGCTATCGATGGCCGCCACCCACCTCCCATACCGGCTCCCACCCACCAACGATACCGGCCATCGATGTCCGGTGCAGAGAGGGCCACAGAGTGGCTCTCTCTGCATCGGATGGCCGTAAAAGGTTATTGCAGGATGCCTCCATATCGAGGCATCACTGCAATAACCGGAAAGCAGCTGGAAGCGAGCAGGATCGCTTCCAGCTGCTTTCCACACCGAGGACGTGCAGGGTACGTTCTCAGGCGTTAACTGCCTTTTTTCTGAGGACGTACCCTGCACGTCCTCGGTCATTAAGGGGTTAAGGTTTGCCTCATGTGTCAGTTTGATATTTAATTCATTGGAATTAAGTATTGTTGAGAATTCTTCCAATTCCACTAGCACGCTCAAGCTTATTATATTCAGTTACTGACGGACTAGCAACTCTCTGAACACACAAGTGTGTAGTGTTTTTTCAGAGTTCAAGTAACGACAATAGTTATCAAATATAACTCGGTCATTGACTGTAATTATACTTAACTCTGCTAAGTAACAACCATCAAGTGTACTACACTAAACATTCTGTCTCACTGTGTGTTACAATAGAGCAGAGCTTTCCAAACTTTTCATGCTGGTGACACACTTTTTAGACCTACATCATTTTGCGACACAGTAATTCAGTTGTAGTAGTAAACAGGGGGTTAAACTAACTTGTTTTAAGAGATACAGACACATACATATATTATATAATAACAAAATGTATTTACAAGTAACAGTATATAAGTATGTGCAAGAATTAAAAAAACGTTTAATAACACCAATAGCTAGTTACTATTTTAATGGGATGTATGAGGTTGATGGGATGAACATAGTTTCTGAATATTTTGTGGAATATTAGATAAAGACACTCGCATTTCATCATCAAGCATTTTTAAGCTTCCTATACATATATCAAGAGCAGGAGCAGCAATGCACTACTGGGAGCTAGCTGCAAAATAAAAGAAAAAACACTTTGACTCCTGACTTCCGCTCAGCGTTTAAACTGCCCTCTGCAAGTCCGACTGACTACTGCCTGCACTGCAAACACACTGCTGTCCCACTCACTGACTATACATGCAGTCAAAAGCCGATTGAGGAGACTACACGTGCAGTCAGGAGCCAATGTGCCGCCAATGGGAATAGTTTCAGTTCCCACTGAGCTGCGTCAATAGGTTAAGATGATCTGTGACCTACTAGGTATCAATCACATGTCAACCATATGATATGCGTAGCAGGCAGGCAGGCATGCGGAAAGTCGGAAACCAAAAAACAATTAAAAAAAAAATTTAAATAAAAGAAAATGTGTGCTGAAGCAAGGACACACCTACATACTGCCGCCGACACACTAATGTGTCACGACACACAGTTTGGAAAGCACTGCAATAGAGAGTAATACCAGCTGTATTTTTAAGCTCAGAATAACGCTGTACTTTACAGAGTGTAAGGAGCGGTGCCAATATTGAGAAGCCCTTTTTTTCAACAAGTTTATTAACATAATTCAGAATACTAGGGCACAAAAGTAACACTGTACTACATATAATAGCTGTGTTATAAAGTTTGCAAAGGTACCAAGTGATCTAAATTCAACTCAATTTCACGTTGTGTTGCTCGCAACATTGTTACCCTTTACCTTAAGTTGCTCAATACAATACAGGTAGCCCTCAGTTTACGCCGGGGTTAGGTTCCAGAAGGAATGGTTGTAAATCGAAACCGTTGTAAATTGAAACCCAGTTTATAATGTAAGTCAATGGGAAGTGAGGGAGTTAGGTTCCAGGCCCCTCTCAAAATTGTCATAAGTAACACCTAATGCATTATTTTTAAAGCTTTGAAATGAAGACTTTAAATGCTAAACAGCATTATAAACCTAATAAGATAATCACAAACAGTTCTTTCTATGCATTTCAATCTGGACTGATTTATAGACAGGAAGATCTTGTTCCTTTGAAAACTGCTCGATAGATCAGGTCTAGTTACACAAATTAATTTCAGCTTACTTGGCTTGCATATCTTTGCTGTAACACAAGCGGACAGCTCCACCTACTGGCTATTTTAATCAATGCACTGCTTCTCAATGCTTTTCAATAGCAGTCACATGACTGGAAAAAAAGGTTGTTATTCTGAAACGGTGCAAATTGAACCGTTGTAAACCGAGGGCCACCTGTATATAATAAGCTTACAGCTTAAATACTCATACCTTGAGAGAATATTTACAGAATATAAGACTTTGATTATATATAATTACAATACCCATTATAATTAAAAACAGCATATTATCGCTCAATACAAATGAGTTTAAAGTGGGGATAACTGATATGTTATACTAATTTATTAAACATCATTGGACACCGAATGGTTAGCTACAACGATAAGAATTTACCCTAGTAATTACCAATCTCACTATTACAGAGATAACTATTGTTAATTGCATTATACCCAATACAAAATCACTTGTGGGTAAATAACAGTCAGCTAAAACCAATAATACGTTAGCGTACAACACAACTATTTTCTTTTTGTAGTTACCTAGGGAGCTATCATTTATAATAAACTTGAGCACAATTTGGATCTCAAAAGAATTTGGGAACGGTTGGAATAGAACCACACAACACTAAACTACAGATGTATCCACTACCCCAAGCAGCTTAAGTGTGTTTTTAATTTCAAATCCTATTTTATTAAATACTATTAAAAGTTAAATTTTAACCCTTGTTTCACTAGTACATCTTTATATACTGTATCCAAGTCAAATTACATCTTGTAATAAATATCTAAGATAAGCCTAGAGTGCTATATTGTGTATTCTTTTGTTAGCAAGTCTCTTCTTGCTATATTTTGTAAATAAAATGATTTTCAATACATTAGCACCAATACCCAGAAACAATTTGGAATTATAAGTACCTTTCACTTCTGGGTGATTCTTAGGCTTTTCCAGAAACTACCAGTAGTGCCATTGGTTTCGTTATCCAATTGTAATGTAACATACAATACAGAAAGTTTGTATACCTAATTGGTCTAACCATTCAAGTAAAATTCCTTCACTAAGCACACCACATTTTTGGTCATCTTACGGATATTTCATCATCATGGATCTATGATTCAAGAATTGTAAGCACACTATTATTATCAGTGATGTGTTTTTATCCAACTGTGATTTTATTCAAGTTTTACCACCGTTCATAACCATTTGGTTATTTATTTATTGAATTGTATTTATTGAATTGTTTTTATTGTATAATTACAATTAAACACCTTTTAAGATATATCTATTACGATCGGCAAGCCTAACATCTTAGCCTGTCACTAAACTTGATATTGCTAACATCACCACTTTTATCAGCCACCTTGGCCTTTCATTTAGAGTTTTGTACACACTCTACACTATTGACTACCCATTTAGCCATTTTCTGCGATGAGATTTTTTTTAGTGAAAATTTTTCTGCAGTGTCTTTAAGAAGCTGGTGTTGCTGTGTGTGTTGCCCTTACTCGGTGTGCATGAGGACAGGTTCATGTACAGCCAGTGTATACACCATAAACATACACACACACAAACAACATATACACATACACACATCATATACATACTCACACACACACCACATATATACACACACACACCATATACATACACACACACACACCATATACATACACACACCATATACATACACACACACCATATACACATACACACACACACCATATACATACATACACACACACACCATATTCACGCACACACACCATATACACGCACACACACCATACACACATGCACACACCATATACACATACACACACCATATACACACACACACCATATACATACACACACACACACACCATATACATACACACACACCATATACACACACACTATATACATACACAGACACACGCACACACACCATATACGCACACACCCCCCATATACACACACACACACCATATACACACCATATACACACACACCATATACACACACACACACCATATACACCCACCATATATACACACCATATACACACACACCATATACACACACACACACCATATACACCCACCATATACACACACCATATACATACTCACACACACACACACACACCATATATACATACACACACCATATACACACTCACACAAACACCCCACACACACAACATACCCACACACCCTTTTATAAATCTACTTTCATAGTGTGTTAAGTAATTTTGTGGTTATATCAGGTCTTATTTATGATTAAAATCTCTAGTTAAATTTTCCTCCATATTTATCAAATGTTATATATAAAAAAGAGGAGAAGTTTTCCATCAATATGATCTATATAGATTCCATCAATAGATTATACAGTACTACGTGTAAGCATCGATAAGATTCTCTATTCGTGAAATCATAGATGTGTTATGTTAGAATAAATAAAAATTGGGAATTAATAATTGATGAATTCAACAATTTTAAAGTGATGTGTGTGTTTCATGTGAATTAATTATAAGAGTAAACTTCACATTAGTGTGAAAATTGTACTTCAAACTCCAAAGTGATTATTATGTATTTAGATAAGGTTTTTAAATCTCCTGTAGTTATTCCAGAAGTTTTTCCTGTCCCTAGTGCTATTTCTGAAGTAATTTCCAGTGAATGGAATAATTTGGGTAATTCATTTACTCCTTCTAAACGTTTTAAGCAATTATATCCTGTGCCATCTGACAGATTAGAGTTTTGGGACAAAATCCCTAAGGTTGATGGGGCTGTCTCTACTCTTGCTAAGCATACTACTATTCCTACGGCAGATAGTACTTCCTTTAAGGATCCTTTAGATAGGAAAATTGAATCCTTTCTAAGAAAAGCTTACTTATGTTCAGGTAATCTTCTTAGACCTGCTATATCTTTAGCGGATGTTGCTGCAGCTTCAACTTTTTGGTTAGAAGCTTTAGCGCAACAAGTAACAGATCATAATTCTCATAGCATTATTATTCTTCTTCAACATGCTAATAATTTTATTTGTGATGCCATCTTTGATATCATTAGAGTTGATGTCAGGTATATGTCTCTAGCTATTTTAGCTAGAAGAGCTTTATGGCTTAAAACTTGGAATGCTGATATGTCTTCTAAGTCTACTCTGCTTTCCCTTTCTTTCCAGGGTAATAAATTGTTTGGTTCTCAGTTGGATTCTATTATCTCAACTGTTACTGGAGGGAAAGGAACTTTTTTACCACAGGATAAAAAATCTAAAGGTAAATTTAGGTCTAATAATAGTTTTCGTTCCTTTCGTCACAATAAGGAACAAAAGCCTGATCCTTCACCCACAGGAGCGGTATCAGTTTGGAAACCATCTCCAGTCTGGAATAAATCCAAGCCTTTTAGAAAATCAAAGCCAGCTCCTAAGTCCACATGAAGGTGCGGCCCTCATTCCAGCTCAGCTGGTAGAGGGCAGATTAAGTTTTTTCAAAGAAATTTGGATCAATTCCGTTCACAATCTTTGGATTCAGAACATTGTTTCAGAAGGGTACAGAATTGGCTTCAAGATAAGGCCTCCTGCAAAGAGATTTTTTCTTTCCCGTGTCCCAGTAAACCCAGCGAAGGCTCAAGGATTTCTGAAATGTGTTTAAGATCTAGAGTTGGCTGGAGTAATTATGCCAGTTCCAGTTCTGGAACAGGGACTGGGGTTTTATTCAAATCTCTTCATTGTACCAAAGAAGGAGAATTCCTTCAGACCAGTTCTGGATCTAAAAATATTGAATCGTTATGTAAGGATACCAACATTCAAAATGGTAACTGTAAGGACTATCCTGCCTTTTGTTCAGCAAGGGCATTATATGTCTACAATAGATTTACAGGATGCATATCTGCATATTCCGATTCATCCAGATCACTATCAGTTTCTGAGATTCTCTTTCCTAGACAAGCATTACCAGTTTGTGGCTCTGCCGTTTGGCCTAGCTACAGCTCCAAGAATTTTTACGAAGGTTCTCGGTGCCCTTCTGTCTGTAATCAGAGAACAGGGTATTGTGGTATTTCCTTATTTGGACGATATCTTGGTACTTGCTCAGTCTTCACATTTAGCAGAATCTCATACGAATCGACTTGTGTTGTTTCTTCAACATCATGGTTGGAGGATCAATTTACCAAAAAGTTCATTGATTCCTCAGACACAGGTAACCTTTTTAGGTTTCCAGATAGATTCAGTGTCCATGACTCTATCTTTGACAGACAAGAGACGTCTAAAATTGATATCAGCTTGTCGAAACCTTCAGTCACAATCATTCCCTTCGGTAGCCTTATGCATGGAAATTCTAGGTCTTATGACTGCTGCATCGGACGCGATCCCCTTTGCTCGTTTTCACATGCGGCCTCTTCAGCTCTGTATGCTGAACCAGTGGTGCAGGGATTACACAAAGATATCTCAATTAATATCTTTAAAACCGATTGTACGACACTCTCTAACGTGGTGGACAGATCACCATCGTTTAGTTCAGGGGGCTTCTTTTGTTCTTCCGACCTGGACTGTAATTTCAACAGATGCAAGTCTTACAGGCTGGGGAGCTGTGTGGGGGTCTCTGACAGCACAAGGGGTTTGGGAATCTCAGGAGGTGAGATTACCGATCAATATTTTGGAACTCCGTGCAATTTTCAGAGCTCTTCAGTCTTGGCCTCTTCTAAAGAGAGAATCGTTCATTTGTTTTCAGACAGACAATGTCACAACTGTGGCATACATCAATCATCAAGGAGGGACTCACAGTCCTCTGGCTATGAAAGAAGTATCTCGAATTCTGGTATGGGTGGAATCCAGCTCCTGTCTAGTTTCTGCGGTTCATATCCCAGGTATAGACAATTGGGAAGCGGATTATCTCAGTTGCCAAACGTTACATCCGGGCGAATGGTCTCTTCACCCAGAGGTATTTCTTCAGATTGTTCAAATGTGGGGACTTCCAGAAATAGATTTGATGGCCTCTCATCTAAACAAGAAACTTCCCAGGTATCTGTCCAGATCCAGGGATCCTCAAGCGGTAGCAGTGGTTGCATTGTCACTTCCTTGGAAGTATCATCCTGCCTATATCTTTCCGCCTCTAGTTCTTCTTCCAAGAGTAATCTCCAAGATTCTGAAGGAATGCTCGTTTGTTCTGCTGGTAGCTCCAGCATGGCCTCACAGGTTTTGGTATGCGGATCTTGTCCGGATGGCCTCTTGCCAACCGTGGACTCTTCCGTTAAGGCCAGACCTTCTGTCGCAAGGTCCTTTTTTCCATCAGGATCTCAAATCCTTAAATTTAAAGGTATGAAGATTGAACGCTTGATTCTTAGTCAAAGAGGTTTCTCTGACTCTGTGATTAATACTATGTTACAGGCTCGTAAATCTGTATCTAGGGAGATATATTATAGAGTCTGGAAGACTTATATTTCTTGGTGTCTTTCTCATCATTTTTCCTGGCATTCTTTTAGAATTCCGAGAATTTTACAGTTTCTTCAGGATGGTTTGGATAAAGGTTTGTCTGCGAGTTCCTTGAAAGGACAAATCTCTGCTCTTTCTGTTCTTTTTCACAGAAAGATTGCTAATCTTCCTGATATTCATTGTTTTGTGCAAGCTTTGGTTCGTATAAAACCTGTCATTAAGTCAATTTCTCCTCCTTGGAGTTTGAATTTGTTTCTGAGGGCTCTTCAAGCTCCTCCGTTTGAACCTATGCATTCATTGGACATTAAATTACTTTCTTGGAAAGTTTTGTTCCTTTTGGCCATCTCTTCTGCCAGAAGAGTTTCTGAAGTATCTGCTCTTTCTTGTGAGTCTCCTTTTCTGATTTTTCACCAGGATAAGGCGGTGTTGCGAACTTCTTTTAAATTTTTACCTAAGGTTGTGAATTCCAACAACATTAGTAGAGAAATTGTGGTTCCTTCATTATGTCCTAATCCTAAGAATTCTAAGGAGAAATCATTGCATTCTTTGGATGTAGTTAGAGCTTTGAAATATTATGTTGAAGCTACTAAGAATTTCCGAAAGACTTCTAGTCTATTTATTATCTTTTCCGGTTCTAGGAAAGGTCAGAAGGCCTCTGCCATTTCTTTGGCATCTTGGCTGAAATCTTTAATTCTTCATGCTTATGTCGAGTCGGGTAAAACTCCGCCTCAAAGGATTACAGCTCATTCTA